>NC_052117.1:1956146-1959969 GCF_012273895.1 Zerene cesonia
ATGACAGATTCGAAATTCAAATGTAATATTTTTTTATAATTAAGTGTAACAGTATTTATGGCCAGACTAAGTAGACAAAATATATACTATAAGTGTGTTGATAGCGTTTGTTTGTAATATGTATATATTATCTGTAGTCTATCAAAATTAACGTGACTGACGCAGTTAAACAGAAAAAATTTATCGTCTGACTTACTGACCTGGCTGTTATGGAATAATTATGAAATCTCTTTAAATTTACTTTCGATTAATTTATATTTTGATAGGCTCTATCGATACCTATAAATATGTTGGCCAGTTTTATATTTGTGATTTGAACGGTAGAATAAAAGAAAGATAACGTGATGTGTGATCTGATGTGCCTTCCTTTAACTCAAGTAGATTGATTAAAAAAAAAATTGATGTACCTACATTTACCGAATGTCATAAACTATATTTAATTCTTTATCAATCCGTCTTGGGACATGCGGCTATTTATTACCTACAACATTATTATATTGTAATGTCAGCAAACAAAAATATATTTTTTTTATAATTCAGATCTAAACTAATATTCTAAAGATGAAGAGTTTGTTTGTTTGAACGCACTAATCTCAGGAACTACTGGTCCGATTTGAAAAATTCCTTCATTGTTAGATAGCCCATTTATTAAGGAAGGCTATAGGATATGTACCACGGGTGATGCCGGGACGGACCGCTAGTGCTTTATAAATAAGAATATTACATTGCAAATGACACGTTCGAACCCCGCTGCCTGATCAAATGTTTTCTATTAAAAAAAAATCTCTCACTAAAATATTAATTTTTGACAATTTCCGACTTTCTCTTGGTCTTAACTATAGACACATTACTAACTTTGTATTAAAGGAATTCGCAATAACGTAACAAAGATAAGGCGGCCGAAACACGCCCTTAAATTTTAAAATAAGAACGAAAACGCTGTTTTAATTTGACCGATAGTGATATTACAAGTTCTGATATCATGATTAAAAATTAATGACGACGTTACTACTTGATAGGATCATATTGCAAATCGTTATCCTTTAGTAAATAACGTAACATTATTCACGTGCCGGCGAAAGACTTATCTTATCAGCTGAGCTAGGTGTGATAGAACCCATCTATAAGCCATTTATTTTATGCATAAGACGCTGATTGTGATAAATTTCATTGCAATGATAATGATGATTCGACTGTCTTTATAGAGGGGCTGATTAGCTACAAGTTTTCAGTCAAAATCCAATCACATTGAAGGGAGTGGTTAATTGCAGAGTGTAAATGAAAACACAAAATAACAGAAGGAGAAATAATCTAGTCATCGATAGTCGCCTAATAATTAAACATCCTACTAATCCTACTAATATTATAAATGCAAAAGTTTGTAAGGATGTGTGTGTGTTTGTTGCTCTTTCACGCAAAGACTACTGAACCGATTGCAATGAAATTTGGTACGTAGACAGCTGAACAACTGGAATAACACATAGGCAACTTTTTATCCCGACATTCCTACAGGATACGGATATATGTGGGTGAAATCGGGGGGCACAGGGCATGGATATATCAACAAAGAACATAGATTGATAAATGCTCAAAGTTCAATGCACTATAATCAGATAATTATCATTCAGGAATGTGAATTTTTAATTAAAATTTCAATCAGTATAACATTTATTACTCCTACCTGTAAAATTGCAAATGGGAAAACAATTTTTTTTACATCTTTTCATATCTTTATTATCAAATCGAGAATATACGAAAAATATGTTTAAGGAAAATACACAAAACATCAAAATTGCCAGACACAAATAAACGACTTGTCGTCTCCTATACATATTTGTAATTTGTATTGCTATAATATGACTTTTGCAGTTTGCCTTAATGATTTACACCGACCAGTTTTATTTGGCGTCGTTTCTTTACACGATAAAGTTACTTACTCTCTTAGTGACGACATTTTGATTCTTTACACGAGTACAAATTAAAAATTCATATTATATTATCTCACCAGAGATATTACAATCAAAAAACAAACCAAACCTAAGTGTATGAGGTTTTTAATATTTCGAGCCTTTTGGATCCTCTTCCTCACCATTCTCGATCCATTCCTTAATATCCGTCATTAATACTTTCATTATCCCTTATCGAATAAAATCGGGAAACCTATTTCCAGCACTACCCCTACCTCTGGAAACGTCTATGGGTGATGTAGCTCGGTTGGTATGAGGTAAATAAATCTAAATCGATGTAAATAATAAGTTTAATTTCATATCATTAAACAGCTGAATATCATATAACTATGATGAAAAGAACATACTTTTGAATTCACGTAAAACTACATAACAATTGTAATTTTAAGGTGTAGAAAACTATGATATAATAAAAAAATCGTCTAGCATAAACAACGGGGATTGGGGTCGACAAACTTTTTATGGCGCTTGCATGTTAACTAGTTTCAAGTTCATTACTTGGCATTGGCCAAAAGAGCTGGTTTATGGATATCGTGAAAATGTCATAAAATCGTTAATCTATACTTCTTTAGTATTATCATACAGAGGAAAGGTTTGTGAGTTTGTGACGTTGAAGGGAGGAATCTCAGGAACTACGGAATCAGATAATCCTTGTACGTTGGATTTGTACATGATCCCTGAGTGTTATTCATACGTAAATATGTACCACGGGTGAAGGCGGGTGGAAAACATATATAGTCAAAAATATTTACGATTGTGTGAATTCTTTATAGGCATACCAATCGTAATAGTTATCATTTATCTACTAAGTTTGCTGAATCCTTTTATTCATGATGATTAAAAAATATATGCGAAAAATTAATTTTCTTACGTATAATCCTTACGTATCACTTAATCATATCGTTCGTAATTTCTTGTTTTTTACAAAATGCTACAATTATATTTTTTGTCATCCTATCCTATTCTAACCTACTACAATTATGATGTCATTGTTTTTAAAGATATGCTTTTAATGATATCAATTATCGAGATGTTTTGCAAAAAAATAAATAGTATGTAAAAAGTAAAAAGTAAATATTTACAATACATAAATTACAACCGTAGGTACAATTTTTCGTATTGTGTATTTTTTTGTAAAATATGTAACATAGTTTATTAGTTTTTGTAAACAATTCAAATAAAACAAACACATTTTGATCATATATAAAACGCTAGCGGTCCGCTTCGACACTTAACGCACTCAGGGATCGCGAAGGTTATCCAACGGTAAAAGAAGTTTTAAATAAGCTACATTAGTTGCTGAGATTAATGCATTCCAATACAAAACAACTCCACAGCTCTATATTTTGTGTGTGGGTGTGCTGTGAAGTCGAGAATAAAAAAAAAATTATATATCTTCTTTCTAATATATAAAATTCTCGTGTCACAGTTTTCGTTGCCATACTCCTCCGAAACGGCTTGACCGATTTTGATGATTTTTTTTGTGCTTATCCGGTATCTATGAGAATCGGCCAACATCTATTTTTCATTTTTCATACCTCTAAATTCAGAGTAATGCAGAACAGCGTTTGCCGGGTGCAGCTAGTATATATATATATATATATATATATATATATATATATATATATATAAATCGCGAAGGACTTCTTGCGTCTTTCCAAACTACCACCCTGCGGCGTCCACTGAATGTAGTGAGATTTTTTTTGTTTTCAATGCGTATATAAGGTGTTTTAATCAGCATCATATCAGTAGTCGACGTCAAATTTCATTTAAACGTAAAATGGTGATATTCAAATTAAATATTTCTAGCTGAATTTGTGCGTCCGTTTACTCTTAAATCTTTCTTGCACACTGAA
>NC_052117.1:1960969-1963683 GCF_012273895.1 Zerene cesonia
ATAAATGTTATTTGCAGTTAACAATTTTCTTTTTTCTTTATTACAATATTTATGGCAAGACTAGGTATAGACAAAATTGGAATGTGTTCAAAATTATTCAACAGGATTTATTTACTTTATCATTGAAACTTAATTAAATATAATCTACCTAAATTGAGTCTATAAAAATTGTATGACGATAAGCAGTACTCGTAAGTACTAACAGTTAGGTCCCAAATTTAGGTTTTATAGTGAATACCCAGCGATATTTATGAACACGCCATAATGTTATTTTGATTTTAATTTCGAGTTTAAATTATAAATAGATATTAAAAAATCGTTTCACGATGACCAAATCGCTATTATGGTGTCGATCATGACGATGAACCAGACAGACATATTAGTATGGATGCCCTTAATAAAACGTCTCCTACTGAAGTTATATTTATTATTGCAATTGTAGGATATACATTTCATGTTGATATTGTGTTATATTTCATGTAGCTACTTACCTACATTATATCACATGCACTATATATATATTATACATCATGTAAAACTATATGGGTAATTTATTCTAACCTTAACATAGTCTAACATGATAGTAGCTGGGCTTATAAATTTACGGACACGTTCTCAATTAGACTACAAAGTATAAGAGTTGTTAGTATACATCAATGTTTCTTCATAACACGTGAGTCGAATATACCGAATAAAATTAATTACATAAAAAATCTCTGTCTGAACATTAACCAACCAATTACTCTAAATTCCCTACCTACCTATCAAAGGATAGATGTATAAATATTTTAATTTATTAGGCTAACAATAATGCATAATTTGAAGAAATAATAGGTAATTTGAAGAGAGAAACACAGGTGTTGTGGGAGGTGCGACAATCAATAGGATAAGAATTAGGTACTAACAAACGCAATAAGGTCAATAAGGTTAATAAAGAAGCTTACTTTGTAACTATTATATATATATCATCTCTTATATATAAAATAAAGAAATGTTGGGAAATATCGCCAACATTACTGGCGGTGAGTTTGACATCACGGTAAACGCAGCTGAATGAAATCGCTTAACTCTTTAAACGGGCGAAGCTGTATTACTACTTAGGTATAATTCAATTATTACGATATTTAAACACACCTACACCATCTTGCTACTGCCCTAGAAGTAGCAGGATATCCACGGACTATCCTCACATTAAAAAAGAATGGATCGTTTTTCATTCTATAAATCTTTGGTATAGACTTCTGGACAGCATTCGACATCCTTTAGCTGGCACTACAATTATACTTAAATAATAAGGCATTTCGTTATGACTATATTTAAATATCCCATTGGGCACTCCATATAACATCCGAACAATCAAAAACTTGTTTAAAACAACAGATGTTGTCAAGTAACAATACTCACTGATTAGATAACGCTCGTAAATATTAATGAGATGGTAATATGAGCGAGACATTGCAATTCCGATGTACGTGATACAAAAATATTTTTAAACACTGCTGTAAGAATTTATTATATTACAAGCAAGTGTATCCGGCGAAGCTTTTCGAGCGGAAATCGATAATGTCATTATTTGGGTACGAAGCCAAATAAAAATCCTCTATTGAGCAACAATAAACATAAACATAATACACATGTTATCTATTGTAAAGAAAAAAAGTTTTAAACGTATGGGGAACTTTCAATTTAGCGCTGTTTAATCGGTGAGAACACAAGCATGACCAAAGCTTTTACCCGCGGCTTCGCATGCGTTTTTTTCCGGAGCAGTTTAATCTATGTTATTATACATATAAATCTTTCTCTTGTATCATTATACCTATTATAAAAAAAAAACATCAAAATTCTTTTGCGTCATTTTTAAATATCTCAACATGCAGACACAGACGGCGGAAAGCGACTCGACTATGTAGTGATAAAGACAGTTATATCATTGGTATATACATAAACACCTTAGGTACACTGCAATTATCCACTTAGCTATATCACCAGTTTTATCATACTACCACTAAAAACATAAATAGATAATAGGTTTTTATATAAATTGTCGTATTTTGACAAAATTCGAAAAACACGATAAGAATATAAATCGCAGGAGCTACTTAATTCCATTTTGCACAGGTAATGCCTTACAATGAATATATTTACCTTTAACGAGAGTAAATCCTACTATCCTACTAATATTATAAATGCGAAAGTTTGTAAGGATGTGCGTGTTTGTTGCTCTTTCACGCAAAATCTACGGAACCGATTGCAATGAAATTTGGTACGTAGATAGCTGGACAACTGGAATAACATATAGGCAACTTCTTATCCCGATATCCGAATCCGGTATAATCCGGTGAAACCGCGGGGCGCAGCTAGAATTATATAATTTTTAATTAAATACATCACTTCTTCCATTCTAGATTTTTTGAGGGAATATGACGCGTTTCATTCATTTAAATGGACAGAGCCTAGTAGTTAATTTAACTTGAAGTATAAATACTAATTAACATCAAACATTGTTACTTGACACTGAAGAATGTGTCTGTCTCCAGCTAATTGTGGTAACACGATTGTGGTTGTATAGTGAACGGAAAACATTCAAAATAATTTATCCTTCCCTAATATATCCTATTACGTTCTCCTTCGTTAAGTATAAGTATACTTAGTCTGGCCATAAATACTGTTACACTTAATTATAAAAAAATATTACATTTGAATTTCGAATCTGT
>NC_052117.1:1964683-2005538 GCF_012273895.1 Zerene cesonia
AATATGAACCATTTCATTATGCGTCAAAGGTTTCTTCAAACAACATTGAATTCCAAATCGAACAATCATTGTAGTGTATTATTCCTTTAACAGTACCTACCGCTATGGTTACTATGTAGATGTTTAGTTAATTCCATTATTTTCCAGAACTTTGCTTATCAAGTTTTCGGCAGTAATTAGTTCCCTCAAAGTATCACAATAGATATGCCTACTTTATGGCCATATTCCTTCCTGATTTCTTTATCTTTTCTGTACTGAAACATAAAAATCGATTCAGACGTTTTGATATGAAAACGGAACAACGATATTTAAGCTCGTTCAAGAGTCCAGATGAACTTTTCATACGATAGTAATTTTAATTTAAACATTATATAGGTAGGTAGGTATAATATAGTGATATCCCGTATAGTTTTTTTCTTTAATCTTTTTGTTTTTTTTTCCATAATAAAACTCGAATAAAAGAAACAATTCTTACCTTCGACCACACAATTGTTACATAAACTTAAGTATAAAACCACAACAGCGGCTCGTTATCTTTATTTATTTAATAAAGTATACAATATTTACTCAAATTACACATTTATATCAAAATAAAACAGTGTAAATACCTTGACTTTATATTCAATCAAATAAATTATTTACTGGCCAACTTCAAAAAATAACTTCTTACTGATAATAGGTTCATTATACTTAGGTACTTTTTTTATTTGAAAGATAGTGCCTGCCATATATAGCCCCATTTAAAAATTTGGTCTAGTTATGACAATTTGAAGAAAGTTTAGTTTTTTTGTTTTTCATTGTTGTTGGTACCTAACATTTTATTGCTTTATTGATTTTGATTCGTAGGCCAAACCGATGTTATTTAGAGGTTTTGCTGATACTTCTATATAAGATGGGTGTTTTTTTAATTGTATATATTAAACATAATTCGATGGCAATATTGAAAGATAATTTAAAAAGTAGTAGTAGACCACTATAAATGAATAATTGTATTTTTATAAAGAAAACTCTCAATTTTTACATAAATATAAGTAGCTAATATGTGTATATGATCACACGTTATGTAATATCTCAAGATCACTTGTTTTCTATATTGACCCCATGGTACATTACCAATTGATAAGAACAGTCGTCATGTGTACAAAAAGTACCATAATGATAACTGCAAAAGTGAAGAAAACCTTGATCTTTATTACAAACATATTTTACTAAACTACTACGTTTTAATTGTTTTTTTTTTTTTTGAGGTATTTACTGGCAACATTATAGAAAATTAGTACCTATATTGCAAAAAAAACATTTATTTGTTAATCCTTGGAAGCAAAATAGTTTTTTTTATTTAATCTGTTCTATTTTATTTCGATCGTGTATAGACTATAGGTCTAGATAAAATAAATTTATCGACAGATAAATAAAAAATAATTTTAAAAATCACCCGTTTACTTGCAATATCATTGTTAAACATCATAAATGTAGTTCCTCGTATAATATAAGTATAGAAAATAATCAAAAAAATTAACAAATAAATAACAAATTCGCACAGAATGGAAGAGGAAAAATATGTAACAACAAAAATCTCACAGCACGTGTTGGTAATAATATGGTAATTGGCGGTAATATGCTGAAATCATGTTGTATTCAAACTCCAGTCCGACACTAACTAGCTCAATGAGTTAGTTACCTACGTAAATGGTTTTTATTCGTATTACACTAGTGATTTGCCGCTTTTTTTGCGCCTTTTCCCTCTTGTGATATAAATAAATCCTACTATAATATTATAAACGCGAAAGTTGAAAGCAGTGTAAGAATACGTGGATAGAGGTTTGTTACTGAATGGATTTTATTTAAACAGTAATATGGTTTATACATCAGAATGAGACATGTATTATTCTGTGCATGAGCTATATAAATTCTTGCTCATGCCCGTGCGTTCTTCCGCGGGTGGAACCGCGCGGCGTAACTAGTAGGAACATCTGTGTAGGTAATACCTACTTTACCGATAGTATCAACATTAGTATAGTATAGTACTAGCTTTTGCCGGCGGCTTCGCACGCGTTATAATCGGAGTAAAGCCCCTATATAAACCTCACTCGAATCACTATCAATTAAAAAAACAACCATCAAAATCAGTTGCGTAATTTTAAAATCTAAGCATACAAACACACAGACGGCGTAAAGCGACTCTATGTCATACTATGTGGTGATATTAATCGTTTTTTGGATGTAATATACCACTTTGACACCTATAATGCATTATATTTACAAATGTTACCTACATTTCGATGAATTCATAAAATGTATTGAATGTGTGTGTTTTGTAAAGTCGTGATTAGGTACTTATAATTTGTTAATAAACACTATATTAGAACCTTGACGTAAAAATCGAATAAGTAAGCCAGTTTTAAAATTATTTTTTTAGTTTTATAGCACTGAAATGCTTCATAAATGAGAAATTTTTTAAGCATCCCCCCTTTCCTACAAACATATGAATACAGGAAAAATCCCTTTCATATATAATTTTAGTATAACGCGTACATTTATTAGTAATACCATACACCTAAGTTCTATTGCATATTTGTTAACTGACCCAAAAAGCTAATATTATTTTTATGTCAAACATCCTATCGATCACGATGATAGCAACATATTATGAATAAACCTATTCACTTTACATTAGCCGAAGGGGAAAAACGAAACGTAGTATTGCAATTAATAAAAATAATCGAATTTAGAACATTTTCTTTTTTTGACTTTTGTGTTATTATAATGATTATCATCTATCAGTTATTAGTTTCAACTAATAATACAATTTTAAATTAATTTCTGATTTTAAATTAGTCATATGCTTTTTTACCTTTGTATTGTTTATCTATTAAATGAATGATACAACCAAATAATTTAGTTAAATATTTATTTCTATGGATAACGAAAATGATGATAACACGACAAACAAGATAAAATTTGTTTGTGTTGGCTGTCCTTAATCGGACAAAGTTCAAACTAGGAGGATGGTAAACAACATAGTTTTTGCATTACACAAATCTGTAGATGCTTGAAAATAGTTCACCAGTAATGCGTGTGACATGCTGTGCCACTGGACTCAGCTGAACCAAAATTTAATCTATTTTTTTTATTTGTATAACTTTAGCTTTACCCCGGAATAGACCCATAGACCAGTAGGTATCCCCGTTTGATCCATTTCAAACGGGGGTACCCACTGGTCTATGATTATCCAAGTTATAATATTTAAACACAAATTTTCTTTGTTTCAGATTTAATCGACCGACGCGCAAGCAAACGAAACTAGAATCTAGTCAATTTAATAATTCATTTAAAGATGAAATAAATTATAATTAGTAACTGTCCGTCTAAACTAATATCTGTACTTATTATTTGTTATATTTTTATTGTTTGATTTGTAAGCAAAATGCAGATTTTAAAAGCAAGATTCGCTCTAAGAGCGTCCGCTACGCAGTTTCAAGCTTGGAGTGCCGCGCGCCACAGGACTGCCACCACAGTACGTAATATTTATTACAATAAGAAGAAAGTTGTTATAATTCGAAAGACGTGATGTTGTTATAAATTTTTATGAAAATAATGTAATCTATAGAATGTTTTTTTAAAGGCCAACGATATCCATACAATTTAAATTTTGAATCAGAATAATGTTTCTTTATTGTATAAAGTTTCAAAAACAATATGTAACTGCATCATAAGTTGCCAATACATATATAATATCCAAATTGCCGTTTCGAAAAACCGCTTCTTTTTATTTCATTAAAATTTTTCGTGGCTTAATGGGTATTGTAAAATAAATAATTGTTAAAAAAAAAACTTAATCTCCTTCAAATTGTCGGAACTAGACCAAATTTAAATAGGCGTCAACACAGGAGGCACAAATAAATAAACAATCATCATCAATTAGTTCGAATCATCTTATTGGTTCACACAATAGTCACGCAATCGATATGAGAACCTTTTTTGATGTCAGTTAAAAAATTTTAGCATGTTTTATGTGTCGAATGTTTTCAGGATACAAAAAATGTAGAGTACAAACCGATTAGAAGCGTCCTGGTGGCGAACAGGGGAGAGATAGCTATTCGTGTGTTTAGGGCCTGCACCGAGCTGGGGATTCGTTCAGTGGCCATATATAGCGAGCAGGATAAGCTGCAAATGCACAGGTATTAATCCATCTCGTATATGTATAGTATCTGTGAAAAGCTACTAGAAAGTCCTATATACTGTTTTTATTAAAAAAAAATCAAAACGTATCCCTGTATCCTGAGGCTACGTACGTCCCAGGGGCGAAGAAGGACCGCTAGTAGAATTATAATTAAACTTATTATAATTATCACCGAATCGAACCGCATCGTCTCCCATATAAGCAATTTAATTATTTTCTAATATATCCCTTAGTTAATCTTTATTTCGTTTTTCTTAATATGAAATCTTAAATTTTACAGGCAAAAAGCTGACGAATCCTACCTAGTGGGTAAAGGTCTGCCACCAGTAGAAGCTTACCTTAGTATACCGGAGATTATCCGGGTTGCGAAGGAAAACGACGTAGATGCTGTCCATCCCGGATATGGGTTGCTGTCTGAAAGGTATACTTGTTTATTTATTTACCTTGGAAACATAATGTCCCTTACAAATGTGTAAAAAGTCTTTGGTGGTCTATTATTGATAAAGGAACTTCAGTTAGAGTAGTTACGCCCCTATATTTATAATATGCATAAGTTTTAAAAAATCTGTTCAAAAAATTTTGGGATGCAAGGTAATATTCAGCACATGCTGATCCATGCTGATTTTTTAGCCAATACTAACGGAATATATCAAAAGCAATGGAACGCAAACTTTTCTGAAAAATCATCATCTAATTTTTTTGTTTAAAAATGATTTATTATACTATGTAGTGATAAATAATTTTTCAGGTCAGATTTCGCGAAAGCAATCCTCAATGCTGGACTACGATTCATCGGGCCTTCGCCCAAAGTTGTCCAGCAAATGGGAGATAAAGTAGCTGCCAGACAGGCCGCTATAGAAGCAAGTATGTAATTTATATCTTTAAATTAGATTATAAGTTTTTCGGAACTGTAAACTTCTTAAATTGTTTTTTAATCTACACTAGTAATATAAAACTGAAGAGTTTATTTGTGTTAAAGTTCTATGTGACTTAGTTCGAACGTAATTCAGGACCTACTGAATCGATTTAAATTTTTTTTTTCGAAGATTTTAACGTATTAGCAATTGAAGTACCCAATCTGATATTTATTCAATGAAATAACTATAAATAAAACTGTTTTTTTAACGAATTAATTTGGATAATTTAATTCCAGAGGTCCCTATTGTCCCCGGTACCGATGGTCCCATTACAACTAAAGAGGAAGCACTTGAATTCTGCAAACAACATGGATTGCCCGTTATATTTAAAGTATGTGTTTTAAGTACATTTTCTAATAATCCCCTATAGTAAATAAGACTTACACTAGCAACTAACTATGGCACACCACACCACACAATTTTCACATATTCAATAACACCTAAACCAACAATACAATACATACTATCCAACCAGCTTCAATTCATAATATTTTAACACCCTTTTTATTAGCTTCACTTGTATTTTTCCACTGTCCATGCACCATAGACTCGATTTTGTACCACTTCTAACGGACAGATTTAATTCAAACTTATACTTGTCCGGAATCAGTGAAAATAAAATAATTTCATGAGTTTATCTAACTGTCCTGATTAGGATATAAATAATTTACTTGCGTATAGTGAGACAATTTAGTTGATTAGAAGCGTGTTTTTGTTATAAACAATTTCGTTATTTTCAACCTAAACACATTGCTACACACTATTGTGAAATGTACTACATTCTGTCATTAAGGTCTATTTATTAATTTTTACCACGTCTTCTTATATGTTCTTCATTAATATTAAAAAAAAAATCTTTATTTGCTTCACAACTCATTAAACTACTAAGTAGTATTAACGTTGTGAAGGACTAGTGATTGAAATAAAGCAAAAAGGCCTTATTTTATTATTTCTCACACACCAGGCAATATTAGGTAGGTGATTCTATAATTTAAGAGTGTCTTTTCAAATTTGATTATTATTTTTCACACACTATGTTGTCTGTAGGCCGCATACGGCGGCGGCGGACGCGGCATGCGGGTAGTTCGCGAAATGAGCGAGGTCGCGTCGTCATTCGAGCGCGCGTCGTCGGAGGCGCTCGGCGCCTTCGGGAACGGCTCCATGTTCATAGAGCGCTTCATTGAGCGGCCGAGGCACATCGAGGTGCAGCTGCTGGGTGAGTTGGTTGGTGTAGGAATTTGCTTGAAAATTAAGGAGGAGGTCCAACCTTCGCAATCTACTCCTTTGTTCGTCGTCAATACTTCTTCCCGTAATCTCCATTATCGAAACGCCTCGGAAACACGTTTGCTGAAATACTACCGGAAGCCCATATCCTTTGCCTTGCTCTATTGCCGACGATGATATAACTTCTGTAAATGTTCATAAGAGGAGATGATCAATCAAAATTGGGTGAACCACCAGTTTGGTTTCCCGCGCTTAGATTAGATAGAAATTAAAAATACTGAATTAGTATTTTCTTGTGTTTGTTTTTACGCGAGTATTATACATTTAGAAATTAAGAGTCTCCCCGTGAACAGGCTCGCTGTAAAGTAAAATCGCGTTTAAAATCCGTTAAAAGGTTTTTAATTTCTAAAAACTACTGAATTAATAGAGTATACATTTTCAGCATGCTTTGCGCGACTCAATCCATTTTTTATTAAATGATTATACACGGCTTGATATGATAATTTGCATACTCAATTTTATATCTATTTCAGGTGACAAAGCCGGCAACGTGGTGCACTTGTACGAACGAGATTGTTCTGTGCAAAGAAGGCACCAGAAGGTCGTTGAAATTGCACCAGCGCCTGGGTTAGACCCAGAGGTATTATAATTATACCTAACCTTTTTAAATTTATTGTTAAAAATGACTTAAGCAAAATGTACATACAATTATGATTAATTTTTTAGATACGTCAACGCATGGTAGACTGTGCTACACACTTGGCTCGCCACGTTGGCTACGAAAACGCGGGAACTGTGGAGTTCTTGTTAGACGATAAGGGCAATTTCTACTTTATTGAGGTTAACGCAAGGTTTGTATTAACTTGCCAAATATTGGCAAGTTTTGTATTATTTTGATTTACGATATACTATAGAATGAGATGTCTTTTTAGTTTAATTTAAATTGCTTTTGTTTAAAGTTAAGTTAAGCACAGTATGACATCTCATGTAAGCATGATTTAATTGTGTTTTATTACTTTGAATTTTATGATTTTTTTAATGCATATAGTTTTATTTGGAAACCATCTTAATGTACAAAACTGGTTGAATAACTTTAACTTTAACTAAATCTTAATTTAAAAACCACGTCATTTTTTCTTACTCTTACTCTTCTCTTCCCAGATTGCAAGTAGAGCACACGATAACAGAAGAAGTGACAGGTATTGATCTAGTCCAATCCCAGATCCGCATCGCCGAAGGTATGACCCTACCTGAGTTAGGCCTCACCCAGGATCAGATTAGGGCTGATGGATACGCTATACAGTGCAGGGTTACCACAGAAGATCCGGCCAATAACTTCCAACCAAGTACTGGCAGGATTGAAGTTTTTAGGTGAGGATTTAGGATGTAAGGAAATATGTATTTTGCTGTGTGTTTATAGACAATAAATTTATTTCTTTCATTCTTTCTTTCAATACGCGAAGTATCACGTGTTAAAATTTAGACGGGTAATTAAAACTATTAAAAATGTTCGTAATAACATTCACGCATATCAAGTGTCTATTAATGAATGAGTTGAGAATTCAAATTCAATTCTGTTTTGAAATAAATAAATAAATAAATTCATTTTATTCATTACGCTCTCCAAAAGTTTTAAGTTTATACTATCATAACTTGTTCCCTTCATTACAAGCCTATAGGTCCTTTAAAATGAAGAATTCAATGTATATAGTGATGACTCAACATATTTTTAATTTTTTTATAATTTATTTTACAATTTTTTTCAGATCTGGCGAAGGTATGGGTATCCGTCTAGACTCTGCTTCAACATATGCCGGCGCTATCATTTCTCCGTACTATGATTCGCTACTCGTTAAGGTAAATCGTTAAAAAATTGATTTATATCAAAAGATTGATATCAAAACCAATAACATCAGACAGGCAACTAAATTCAAGAAGATATTTTCTTATTCATAAACAAACACATTTAGTAAAGTAAATGAATTTTTTATTAATCTATGCATTTTCCAAAAATATTAATTGTAAGACTGAATGAAATTAACTTCTCATTCTAATTTACAACATAACAAAAAAATCCATGTCTATATGTCAACTAGTCATATGACATTATTATATGACTAGTTTTTCGCCCGCTTAGTCCGAGGGAAAGATAGACAGTAACGGGGTTTTACCCTGTATAGCTTTCGTTCCTCGCTCATAAAGTTTTTATCCCAGAAATTCTGCCGAAATCCCCTGGAATCTCACTATTAATTATCGAATCACAAGCTATCTTTGTACCAAATTTCATCTAAATCGGTTGAGTGGTTTACCCGTGCGGAATCAAGTTTTTAATATGCAAATATGCATTACAGGTAATATCTCACGCACAAGATTTAGCATCATCAGCGGCGAAAATGAACAGAGCGCTGCGGGAATTCCGTATACGTGGTGTGAAGACCAATATTCCCTTCCTGCTCAATGTGTTGGAGAATCAGAAGTTCCTTAACGGTATGTAAGAATGACGTTTTAACGACCTGCCCTCCCCTCCCCCTAAACGAAACGTGTCACGTGGTACGGGTAGGTTCCCTAAACTATGATTAATTGTTTTAGCTAATAGTACTTAAGATTCTATAATTAAATAAAGACCATTTTGTAAATGTAGCATTATAGTGAATACAAATAGAAGATTGAAAAGATTTGAACTTTTTAGAAAAATGGGAACTTTTTTATTGAATTGATTAATTTTTTACCATCGGATATGTTTCAAATAAAGGAATAGCCTTGTATAGATTGTAGCTTGTGGAATTGTATATTTTTGGAGTAATTACAATTCAGATTTACACTGCTATAAATAACAGTAGGGCTAGTTGTGTTACAAAAGGAAAAAAACAATTAATGATACGCAACCTAATTATTTAAGACAAACTTCTTTAACTTCTTCTAGACAGAAAAAATAAAAATAAAAAAACAACCACTTAAAACTATATAATTAATTATATTTGTACACTTCCAGGTGCCGTAGACACATACTTTATCGACGAAAATCCACAGTTATTTATGTTCAAAGCCTCTCAAAATAGGGCTCAGAAGATTCTCAATTACCTGGGCTATGTAGTTGTTAACGGACCTGCCACGCCCTTAGCCACGGACATACCGCCCTCTAGCGTCAAACCGTACATACCTCCGGTACCTTTGGGTGAGTTGCAATTGAACTTTATTGCAGTGTGATAAGATCGCTTTTCATTTGTGACGTTAAAATTGTGTTACTAATTTGTGGGTATTTTAACAAAACCGAAAGATAATGTAAACCGCTCTTAAGGGCCAATGCGTATATACCTTTGGAACTTTTGGGTGAGTTGATATTGAACTTTATTACAGCGTAATAAGGTCGTTTTTTGACGTTTTTGATGATATGGTGTGTTACTTATTGCTATTTGAAACTTAATAAAATTTAATAAACAATTAATTTAATGCAAATGCTTTACGTTATATATTAACCTTTAGTTGATAATATGAATTTGTAATTTATTTTAACGTGAATAGTTCGCTTTTCGTTTGTGACTTGTGTGTTATTTGTAATTTAACAAAACTGAAACAATTTAAACAGAAACATAATGTCACCCTGTAATGTTTTACCGTACATACCACTGTACTTTTAAGTGTAGTTGAGTTGAAATTGAACTTTATTGCCATTGGATGAGGTCGATTTTATATTGTGTATAATTAATGGGAAATTTAACAAAACTGCAAAAATTAATATACATAATATTATATATTAAAATACTCTTATTACTTGTAATGATCGACAAAGTTATATTCAATTGATGTGCAAATTGTTGGGTTGTGGTATTAATTCGGTAATAAGGTACAATGGTAGCTTAAAACTATGAATCATCTTATATACAATTATTATTTGAGTGATAGCAATTTTTTTGTATGAAATAAGAGTAAAATCAAACTAGGAATAGACATTCTTTTTAACATGTGTTCAGAAATGGTTCAGAATTATCATAGATTATTCTTTTATTTATCCAGTTATAATAATGAAGCTTCCAATAATCCATTAAAATAATAAATTCAATTCACGCACTTTAATTGTATAGTAAACGAGCTGTTCGCCCCGGCTTCGTCCGTGGTCAATCAGCCAAATTGCAGCTTTCCAATAGTGATAGGATTTTTGAAATCGATCTAGTAGTTTTCGCGTGAAAACTTTACATACAAAAGTATGAAAGTTTCATCTTTGTAATATTTGTATAGAATAAATAAATAAATTATTAATAATACTGAGTTGTTTTCAGCCCGCTCTGGGTACGGTAGGTTCGAACAAATTATAGATGTCGCTTAAAGTCTCTCGATGTATCCAGACTGGCCCTATCGCACAAGTAATAATTATTTGCAATTGTACCGCCTTTTTATTGGCTTCAGCTGTTAGTTTTTTTTTTACAATATGCTTCAGAGTATAGAAAATATATATTAGAATAGCATTACAGATTTTATTGGATTCAAAAATATGTGTTCTTTTTTAGTCAACTTGTAGAAAGAAAAAAATTTAATTAGAAGATTATTCCGACCATTACTTATTATTTCTATAAATTTTCTATACTCTGTACCCCAAATTATATAACATGTAATCCTTTCCCCACTTACCGTTGGGTTGCCTTATTTACGACTAATATTCGTTTATTTTAACCTACACTTCATTTAATGGGTTTACGCTTAAGTGCACACCACGAACATCGATGCACTCTATCATTATTGTTTTTTCCTCCTTCAGACCTTTCGCCAGAGGCAATTAAAGCACAGGAATTGACTGGTGAGAATACAGGTAAGAGAGTTTCCTTTTTTCTTTTTTTACCGGATGTCTTAAAATTAGTAAATATTTAGATAATCACAGGTATTTTTTAGGAAAATTAAGAGATTTTAATACAAAATTACCTATTCTGCATTGCATTTGTTTAAAGCCTTGTCTAATCAAAATTAATTCGAAAAAAAATCACGATGAAATTGTTTTAAGTGAAAATAAATCCAGTCTTATATTTTAAATGCTAGAAATCTTAGTATAAGTACTCTGTGTTAGTATTCAAGAGTTTTTATCTTCGGCGAAATTAATGGGTTACTCTTCCTCGACTCCTTTTACGTTACCAGATTCTACATTATCTTAAATAATAGATTTTGATTCCCAAGATACAGGAAATGATAGAGCAGTCACGATATAGGAATGTCTAATGTGGACATGAATACATAATAAGCTTATGCAATTAACAGAAAAATGTATTTGTATTATCCTATTTATTTTATTTATTAACCTATATTTCTTTAAATCACTTCACAAAGGGTGCTATTTACCCGCCTTTTATATATTATTGCTTAAATACAAGATACATAAATCACAACCTTACTGACATAAGATAGTCAATCTATTTAAGATGGCTACTCTATTCTCTTCGTCTTTCTCACATCCACTATTATCAAACAGTGGTGAAACCGCCCAAGGGTTTCAAGCAAATCCTGCAAGAGGGTGGTCCAGAGGCGTTCGCGAAGGCGGTACGCAATAACAAGGGGCTATTGTTAATGGATACGACATTCCGAGACGCTCACCAGTCGTTACTTGCGACGCGCGTGCGCACGCACGACCTGCTCGCCGTGTCGCCGTACGTGGCGCACAACTTTAGCCGCCTGTATGCGTTGGAGAACTGGGGCGGAGCGACCTTCGATGTTGCTTTGAGGTGCGTTTTGAATTTTAATACTTTTTCTCTCCAATTTTGATTTCATTTTTTTTTTTTAATTAATAATTAAATTACAAAGTACAGAAATAACAAGAAAATTTAGGTCATATGTTTTATGTAATATTATTTCCCTGACAGTATCTTTGGGATACGCCAATTGTATAAAGCTTTCTCAATTCTAGCAAACCTTACTAATATTATAAATCTAAAAGTGCGTTTGTATGACCTTCTTTCACGCCGCAATGGAGTGATTTTATCTAGTGATAGGCAGCTAGAATGTGACGAAGGCTACTTTTTACCGCACTGAAAACTCTCACTCTCATGGGAAGATTTATTTACATAGAGTATGATGCGCGTTGAAGTCATTTATAATTTATAAATTCCGACAGATGGCGCCAAATAAAAACGTGTCGTGAATGACAATCAATGAGCAATAACTAGTTAATGCATATTTTCTAATAGATACAATATTTACAGTCACAAAATGTATTTTTATATTCGAAGAGATATCTAAAAACAAAACCACCTGACAGTGACAGTAACTTTAATATTTAGACTAAACTTCTTAATATTAATAAATACGTATTCCAGATTCCTCCACGAGTGCCCGTGGGAGCGTTTGGAGGACATGCGGCGGCTGATCCCCAATATCCCGTTCCAGATGTTATTGCGAGGCGCTAACGCCGTCGGATACACTAACTATCCTGATAACGTGGTCTACAAGTTCTGTGATATGGCTGTGAGTTTGAACTTAATACTTCTATTAGAAATATATTTCTTGATCCAAATTCTTCCATATATATGACATAGGCCGACTTCGAAAGAAGAGATATAAAAATACACATTGTATTAATAAAATTATGAATATGAGGTCTGACGGAGCGATATTAGATAAATAAAATTTTAAAGAGATCAAATAAGTAATAGAAGATTGTAAGTTGTGCACACGAACAACAAGGAAATAAATAAAATATAATTAATTGTTAAATACATAGTATTTACTGCTTATTTTAAGTCATAGGTTAACTTCCACTTTAAGTTTTACGTACAAAGTTTTGTATTAAACCTTTTAAAAGGACAAAATTTTCTGTCTTTCTGGCTTTGATTTGAAATTTCAGCGTAAGTAATAAAAGATATATTCATACATGGCCTCTATGTAAAGAATATCCTTATTTACAGGTGAAATCCGGTATGGACATATTCCGAGTGTTCGATTCCCTTAACTACCTTCCCAACTTGATACTCGGTATGGAAGCGGCGGGCAAGGCCGGGGGTGTAGTAGAAGCGGCCATTTCCTACACTGGAGACGTGTCCAACCCTGAGAAGACTAAATATGACCTGAAGTACTATGTGAATCTCGCTGATGAGCTGGTGAAGGCCGGTACTCATGTGCTGGGTATTAAAGATATGGCTGGTCTATTGAAACCACAAGCTGCCAAGTAAGTAAGAAAGAGAGAAAGAAAAAAATTTATTTAACGTTAAAACACATATAGAAGCGTCTTTTGAAGTTGTTTAATTCATAAGACACTTTTAGATTTGTGTTTTTGTGAATTTTACGACTTCAAGTATTAGGGCTTCTGTTGTTCATTTGAATATTATTTATAATAATTTGTAATATGCTCCTGAAACAATGTTTCCTTACAAATTTTTTGGAACTTTATTAACTTTAATACTTATATTAACTATATTATTAACAATATTGATGACAAGATTAAATTACTTGGCCCATATGGATTATGGTTATAGCTATTAAGGTTTTGAATTTCTCTATATACAAAGGTAAAAGCAATGCAAAGCGAAGCAATTTTTTTTTCATAAATCGTCTCTCTTCTGTCTTTGCTTACGTGTATTCATAACCACCAGGTTGCTGATAGGCGCGATCCGCGAGCGCCACCCGGACGTCCCGATCCACGTGCACACGCACGACACGGCCGGCGCCGGCGTGGCGGCCATGCTGGCGTGCGCGGAGGCCGGCGCCGACGCCGTGGACGTGGCCGTGGACTCCATGTCGGGGCTCACCAGCCAGCCCAGCATGGGCGCGCTGGTGGCGTCCCTGCAGTCCACTAAGCTGGATACTGGTGAGTGGAAGACCTGGTGTCCAGTGAAGCTGTGATTGGGGCTGATGCTGTACAGTTTGTTTAGATGAATAGTGGTGTGGGACAGATTGAAGATCTGGACTTATATGGAGGAATGTGAATCGGAAATGGTGCTGTTTGTGAAATAAATGAAAATTGCATTCTGACAATTGACATCACTCAGCAAATCTGTGATTTAAAAAAAATACACATCATATACTTTGGATACATGATCATAATTATTGGAAGTGCTCTGTAGAGCTTATCATTATTATTTGCTGGGTGGAATCCATTGTCAACATCTAGTTAAGAGTTAATATTGTATAGATAATACCACCTCTATTCTATGTATTTGTTAGCGCAGGTTGTTTAAAATATATTATACTCTATGTTTACAGCACAAAAAAAAGTTTAAAGTAAATTAAAAGCATAAATTTTTCCCTCAGGTATCCCCCTCCAAACGGTATCCGAATACTCCGCATACTGGGAGCAAGCTCGCACCCTGTACGGTCCGTTCGAATGCACGGCCACAATGAAGTCTGGTAACGCGGACGTGTATATCAACGAGATACCTGGCGGTCAGTACACCAATCTGCAGTTCCAGGCCTTCTCCTTGGGTCTGGGCAGCCAGTTTGAGGAGGTCAAGAAGGCTTATAGGTAAAGGTCAAGTTCTGGTAGTTTATGTGAGGTAACTCTTGCGGAGTTAATAGAATACTCTTCCTTAATGTTTTCGGATGTAGGTTATACCAGTTTCAAATTGCATAAAAATGTGTGTTCGATTTTTCTTTCTTTTAAAAAATCCTTAATCCAAAACCGTTTAAGGTTTCCAATAAATTTTTAAAGACACTTACTGTACCCATTACCACGTATATATTGTATTTAAAGGACACTAAATTCCGGTTGGAATTATTACACTTAAATGCAGGTTAACGTTTAACCTAGTTATTACATTTTAAGAACTTTAACTTTTGTTTTAGAGAAGCAAACCTTCTCCTGGGTGACATAATCAAAGTGACACCATCGTCCAAGGTAGTGGGAGACTTGGCCCAATTCATGGTGCAGAACAAGTTAACAGCTGAGGAGATCCACGCGAGGGCAGAAGAACTTTCCTTCCCTAAATCCGTGGTAGAATTCTTCCAAGGTGCTATCGGGATACCGTATGGGGGATTCCCTGAGCCTTTAAGGTATAAATAATACTTATGTTCAGAATATGAATGAGAAATTTAAAAAAAAATATTAATATACTATTTCTGCTCGTTTAATATATTAAATAGTTAAGTTGTAATGGTTTTTTTATATATGACATTGGATGAATTATTTATTTATGCTTTATTGTTTTGAAATAATTACAAATTGAGACTTAACCTAGGGAATTATGATATTGTTGAACAATTTTCATTATACATTTACAACAACATATAACAATTTTCATTATATATTTCGAAAATAACATTCCTTATTTTATTATAGGTCTAAAATTCTAAAAGACATGCCCAGGATAGAAGGTCGTCCGGGACAAGAGCTACCGCCTTTGGACTTCGACAAACTGAAGAAGGACATCCAAGAGACGTACCCAGATGTGAGATTGTCTTGCTTTAAAAATATATTAAATACAAATACGAGTAAAATGTTGCTCCGTCGTGTTAAAAGTTTTCGAAGGAATTCGAATGATATTGGAATACAGATTGACATTTTTTATGATATGATCGAAACTGTAGTAAAATAGAATATGTATTGATTTTCACAGTAAAAAGGCATAATAGATATTTTATATAAAAGAAATTGTCATTTTAAAAAAGTGAAGTTTTTCAGCAAAGTTTATTGAGAATTGTTTACAATTACCCTCATGGGTAAATAAAAAAACTTAAAATAACTTAATAACTTCCAGGTGAACGACCAAGACGTGATGTCAGCGGCCATGTACCCGCAAGTTGCGAACGACTACTTCCGTATACGCGACAAGTACGGGCCGGTCAAACATCTTGACACTAAAACCTTCCTGGTTGGGCCTACGGTGAGATGCCACTTACGATTTGTAGAAAAACAAAAATTCATAACCGCACCATTGAATTATATAATATATAACTTATATATTATATACGATATATAATTATATAAATTGTAAACTATCTGTAGCACAGATAATAAAATATAACCTTTTACCCCAAAACTAACCTGGAAACACTGAGCTAAAAAAGTAACACCATTATCAGGCAAAAAAGTCTATTTATCTATTATGTTCTGGTTTATATTAGCTTTGCTCCCTCGCTTAGTCAAAGGAATAGATAAACAGTCCGGGGTTTTACTCAACAGTTCTCTTTCCCATAGGATTTCTGGAACGAAAACTATCCTTTGCCGTTTCTCGGGTCTCAAGCTATATGTGTACTAAATTTCATCCAAAACGGTTCAGTGGTTTAGGCGTGGTTGAAGAGATAGACATTTTGTTTTGGTAGGACTTCAATAATCATATTATGTTTTCAACTAATATTTTTCAGGTCGGCGAGACAATAGAAGTAAAGATTGAGCGCGGAAAGACACTAGATATAAAGACTTTAGCAGTTTCTGAGGAAATGACGGCTGCAGGAGAGAGGGAAGTCTTCTTCGAGCTCAACGGTCAACTGCGATCTGTCTTCATACGTGATGAGAAAGCTAGCCAGGTAAATACTAGGTCTTCAGCAGGGTCCTAGGTTCAAACTTATATTGGCCACTTTTTTATTTATTATCAATTGAAAACCGTGGCCGCCTCCTTGGTACAGTGGTTAACGCGTGAGCGTAAAACCGAGAAGTCCTGCGTTCGATTCACGGTGGGGACGCACAAAAAAGAGAAATATCTCGGTCTGGCGGAACACAGAAGGCTGATCACCTACTTGTCCATAAAGAGAATCGATCAGTGAAACAGATGTATATCATCTGCCCCATACCCCAGTAGAGGACACAGGACTTCAATTTACTTTAATAAATTAAAAAAGAGTTGAAAATTTTTTTCTATTCTTTCAAAATTTCTCATTTATAAAGCATTTCAATGCTATAAAACTAAAAATTAAATTTACAAAAGAGTTTCTTACTCATGACTATACTTTCTTAAAGGAAATGAAAATCCATCCCAAAGCGGTGAAAGGTGATAAGAGTCAAGTGGGAGCGCCCATGCCGGGAACAGTTTTAAGTGAGTATATATTTTTAAATTATCAGTAGTTAGTTCAAAGCAAAACAAAGTTAATGATATCCTTCTGTGATGTACATAATATACGAAAGGTCAAGCGTTGCTAGAGTTTGGCAAAAAGACGCGTGTTCAAATCCCGTGATAAAAATTATCTATTCTTTAAAAATTTTAAACACAAAATAATTTATTTACAGCAATCAAAGTGAAAGAAGGCGACAAAGTCGACAAAGGCCAGCCTATCGCAGTGTTGTCCGCCATGAAAATGGAGATGATTGTACAAGCGCCGCAAGCCGGTACCGTCAAAACCGTCGCCATTACGAACGGACAGAAATTGGAGGGAGATGATCTTATCTGTACCATAGAGGAATGAGTCAAATTTCAAATTTGACAATTGTCTATGCCACAGGCCACACCTTGATGTAGTCTGTGGTCCGATAAACGGCTTTAGTTTTATTGTATGTCGTGATTTTTAAATTTAAACGAAAATGTATAGATATATGTTTTGTTTTAATAATTTTCCATTCGTATGTATCGTCATAGCATATAGACTGTGTTTTATATAAAAAATGTGTATCTGTCAATTTCATTACATCTATTAATGGAGATTTTTTTAAACTGATAACTTATATAAATACGTAATAATCTATGAGATAGACCGTCATAATATTCTCAAGACTGTCTTTGTTTGTTTTTGTTTTTTTATACGATGTGCAATACCGCGGGATATTTTTATTGTAATCTTTTATAGATATAGGCACAAAATGTACTCTTTTCTATTCAGCTTTATACTATATGATTTTTATTGATATTCATTGTGTATCTTATTGTTGCGGGCTTCCTTTGTTATTTAAAGTTAGCTTTATGTTATTTACTTAATTTTATTTCAATGCATGATTGTATTTTAATGGAGTGATGAGGGTAGATTGACAACTTTGAACATTTTATAATGTGATAAATTTAAACAATATAACAGTCGTGCGACTTAAATTAACGTAGTACAAAAATATAAATCTGATATAAGGTTTTATTTATATCTTAAACTAAATGTTCACGATGTTGCCATAAAAGAGAGATATGTCATTCCACACTTTGATAAAGACATTTTGAAAAATCACACAAGGAAAGTCTGATGTTGCCACTTTTTGTTGTTTTATATCGTCAAACGATTAGGTATGTAATGGTGCTCACTGTTATTATTTTATTTGTTAATTTTGCAATTTAGCTAAAATAATAAATGTATAAAAACGATATTGTGATTTATTCTGACAAATTCAATTTCATTACTATCATTCCGTTCACGACTTCGCCTGCGTGGACTACAAAATTTTATGCTTCGTATATTTTTGTGAGGGAATTGACATTAATTACGACTTTGGAGGCTTTACATCGCGAAGTATTTATTATTCAGCAAAAATCGTACGTAGATATCTCTGTTTAATTTATAAGGATCAGTCCAGTGACATATTCGCCAATTTATTTTTTTTTATCCCTGGGTTACATGTATCGATATCGAACTTTCGCATTATAATATTAGTAAGATTGTAGCAGTTTCCACAGAAAAAAGACGGCAAGAAACTCTGTAGTTGCTATTTTAAAATAAAATCAATTTTACATTTTAGTTCTACATAATATGTAATATGTACATAATAATGATGTCACAATTGCACTACTGTACTGTGCTTCGTAAGAGACAACATTCCATGGATTGTCATCTTCCATATATTCATTAATGCTATGGTAGGCTCTATAAACTACTGAACGATTTATACTTTGAGGAATTCTATGTACCATCCTTGTATACCATAAATGAATTTTTTACTTTACTAAGCAGGCATTTCAATTTTATTTGTTCCTCGTGTCATATCAATGTCTATCTCCTACTTTTGTATGTAAGTTGATGTTATTATGTACGTGTAAAATGTTATTAAACATATTATACTGTGACGGTACAGTTAGGATACCAGTACTCTTTAAAAGAGTATATAAGAGTATAATGTATTGCCCTGATTTGCAATACAAATATAATGGTTTCAATATCTGCTGCCCTGTCCCATAGCAGAATTCCATAGAACATGATGCAATGGAATAGCTAAAATAAACCAATCTAGCCGTATCTACATCAGTGAGATGCATCATCTTTCGTACTGCATAAGCGGCTGAACTGAGTTTAGCAGCGACGGTGTTAACATGGGCTCCCCACTGTAGTTTCGCGTCTGATGTTAACCCCAGAAATACAGTAATTTAGTTCCCAAACATTTATCAGAAATTTTCATAAAATTAGACATACATTCGTCCTTACCAGTTAGGGTAAACGTTACCGCCAGGGCAAAAAGAAAACACGCAGCACTTTTTAAAAAAGTATAATTATTTTTGTTTATTCAATCAATACAACCATTATAATATATTCACAGAGAAAACTAACGATCTAAACTCGTACGTATAGGTTTAAATTTTACAATTGCTCAACAGTATCAAATATTATTGGTGAATTCAGTAAAATACAGGTACATAACTATTTACAATGCATTCGAAAGATATGGCAGTATTTTACAATACATTATGTCCGCGCATATGAATGTTGCTTTAGTGATGCCGAATCTAGTTTGTTTATTTCATTCCATACAATGAATATCATCTGTATAATGCACAATCATATGCAGAGATCACAAATCTAAAGGAACTTAAAAATACCAAAAATGAGTTGAGTAAACTAAAAAATTACAAATAATAGGTTTCATCTTTCAACGACTTTCGTTAAGGGCTCACCTTAGAAATTATGATGAAATAAGTTTTTTTCCGCTATTACGTCAAATCGTCTATTTCAAATAATCTTTCCTATAGAATAATGATCAAAATTTGATAGATCATTATATCTTATGAACTAACATATTCCTTTGTTAAACATTTTAATAGCTGGATTAATTTTTAGTATGTGTTATTGTTAAAATAAAAAAAAAATAATGAAAAGAAACTTGGTCCCTAAACAAAAGTTAAAACGTTTGAAATTAATTAACAAAATTTATTATAAAGTTATCTTTTTTTTATCTGCCGTACATTAATAGAATCTTAACTTTGTTCGTAGTTTTGTCTAAATTAATGGGAAACGGAAGAATAACTATAACATTACTGATTTGTAATATCTATGATTAACAAACGTTTATCTTATTAAATTAACGTTAAGTTATTGTTTAAATTTGTTAATATACAAATTAATGAATAAACTAAGATATGTTTTAAATAAAACCATTCGTATGCTACTTTATACCTTACACATAATAAAATTAAACATAATAAGACACATATGTTTAGTTTTTACATATTATGTTACGCTTCAAGATTTGAAAATCTAATTTTCCTACGTCCAAATTCGAGATCAATTTTATCAAATCTTCTAAACCAATGAAATTTTAAAGTGGCCATATAAATGATTTTTCCCCACTCAAAACGATTGATCATTCTAATGCTTTGCTGTTAGAAGAGACAACCTTGAATGTACTATTCGAAAATTTTCGCATTCTAAATCGATTTATTTACTTATTATCAACACAGAGAGTTAAAACATCGTAAACATGGATTATTAAACCATGGTCCGACCAATAACAAACAGTGACTACTTTTTCTAATTGAAAAGAATCAAATTAATGAAATACATCTTATTTACATTGTATTTCTTCAACGATACCTACACTGTATGTAACATTTTAAGAATGACGATTTGCCTACGGATAATTGGATTTTGACATTTGCGTCATTAAAATAACGTCCAAAATCAATTAACCGTAGGGAAAATTGTATATTTAACTTTCATGATAAATATCAAAAGTGTAACATTTATAACACCATTTATTTTAACAAGAAATATTTATTTATAAAACATTATTTTTTATATAAGTCAATGGAGTCATATATCTGCAAATATTTCCTTACACAATAAAGTTCTATTGGTATATCAAGCAATAGTTTAACTAAACTATTTTGTAGCCTCAAAATATTCCCATAGACCATATAATTTGTCTCGCTACTGATGTAAAGCGAATTAGCTTTTAGTCATTTGGCTAAACATAACATGTAAGACAATCAACAATGTTTTGTTGACAACGGCAATCCACAACTTTATAACTAACTAGCGGTCCGCCCCGGCTTCGCCCGTGGTAGATATATAGCCTTACGCAATAAATAGGCTGTCTAACACTGAAATAAATTTTCCAATCGGACCAATAGTTCCTGAGATTTATGCGTTCAAATAAAAAAACAAACAAATTCTTCAGCTTTATAATATTAGTATAGTACAGATTAGATCACCTTCTACAGTTATCATTCAGGGTTATGAAAAACATTTTAGAGATATTGTGTGTACAAGTATATTATTTTTTATATGTATCATTGCTTTGGAACTAGGAGTTCAACCTTATCACTTACTACCATGTTTTCTCTCCTCCAGTAATAAGTGTTAGACCATTTCACTTAGAAAAAGATTAATCCAAATCCCCCGGATGATGCAATAAGGTCTTATCAATCAAAGCATCATTGATATCGCTTATGTGAATGCTTTTATCGTTTTTCTTGAGTGTATCACAGTTTTTGTCGAAGTCTTGTTCCAGGTCATTGATCGAACTGACCGAGTTGGGATCACTCAGGCTGAGGCTGGAGTCCGCCTCTTCGCCGTAGCAACGTCTTTTGTGGTCCGAGGGAAAATTGTAGTACGAGTTCTCTACACGGACAGCTTGCATTGTGTTACTGAAATAGATAATCAGAAATTATACTTCGGCCGTTCAGAGAATGCGTTCCTGACACCTATCAGTTAGTTACGACTAGTGATGGGCACAACATAACACTGAGTTTGTTACCGTTCCTCCAAAATGAACCGCCGCATTATTTTAAGACTATTTTCGTTTTAAATTGGCGGAATCATTTAAAATTTATATTTTCGTTATTAAAGTGGAAACCAAAAAAAGGTAATTCATATAATAAAATTGAATGAATAATTTAATGTGGGTACAGAATATTAATCAGACTCCGATTCGCTTGAGAAGGTGGTGTCTTCATCATCATCTTCGCCTACATGTATAATTATATTATTATCAACAATAATTATACTTTTATATTTCATAAAAGTTATTTTATAGTCCATTATTTTCAAATTCTTAAAAAGAAAAATAAAACGTATTATTTTATATTATAAGTATAACTGTATAAGAACAGATAACGATACCTGCCTGTTATTTTTAGCACAGCACTACAAATATGAAGCGCTGACATAACCTTGTAATAGCGCAGTATAGATTTAGAAAAATATTGTTTACCAAGTTATTTGACACTCAGTTTGGCACAAAATTATAACATTTATTGATTATTGATATAATAATTTTTTTTAATGCTCATCAATTATTAAAACGGTAAACAACCAGCAAAAATATTTTTATTTTAACTGCAACGCCATTACAAAGTTACGTCGTCAGTTCAATCGCGACGTGTCAGGAGCGCATTCTATGAACGGCCGAACTATAAAGACTTTATAATGGGTCAAATATGACATGTCAAATCACTACATAGTATAAAACAGTCACTTTCTTTGTCCCTATGTATGCTAAAATCTTTAAAACTAGGCAACGGATTTTGATGGGTGTCATATGGTTTCATAGATAAAGTAATGTAAGAGGAAGATTTATATGTATAAAATCATCTCAAACTACTCCGAATATAACGCGTGCGAAGACGAAGGCAAAAGCTAGTATGATAATATGGGTAAGGTTTTTTTAGGTATTATGTTTAACATCTCATCTTTGGACATTATGACAATACACAAGCACAGATTGGTTGGTTTAACTATTGAGTATACATCAAAATAGGTAGATATATGAGATATTATTTTGAATATCACTATTCCATTTATAGGGTTTGCATGAACACAATGGTGAGATATAGAAATTACACATACCATTTTCACTCATACGACTATTGATATAAGGACATATTCCCATTGCAGTGGTTATAAAACTGTGTCATGAGTTTATTTTACTCCGCTAATACGGCTAGATGTCTGATGTTGAACACTGCTTAAAACTTGACTAGACTCTAGTCATACAGATCGCCTTATAATGTTTTTTGCCCTATTGGTCGATTTTTATGAGGACATTTTCTAAGATTAATATACAAAGTAATTTAAAAACCTTACCACTTATTTAATAAATTCAAAATCTAGTGTGTAAATAAAATCACCCATTTCTCCTTACCTAGTCTTTCTCAATACCGGTCTTCCCAAATCCACCTGCATCTCCAATGAGTAAAGTTTCGCGAGCGATTCCAACTTTTCTTTCTCTTCCGGATCCTGTAGGCTAGGCAATTTCAGTTCAGTCTGGCAGGAGTCCTGCAGGAATCTGGACAATTGCTCATTAGCCGCACTGAGTATCAAGAAACCCGGTCTTTCTTCCCTTATTCGCCTGCATCCAGCCCGTATTTCCCTCACTTCCGTCACTGCAGTGTTGCCCATAGAATGTTCACTGTAACAATGATCGCTCTGCGGCGACTTCTCGCTCAAGTTGAGATCACTCGACGACGTTTTCTGAAGTGAGAAATTCGTTCGCGGTGTCGTAACGAACCCATCTTTGCCCTCAGCCTTCTCTTGAAACGCTTGAAATGAATGAAAAAACGTTTCGTCCGTGTTCGCGGCGGATGGACCGGCATTTTTTAGATCGCTAAAAGTCGTGAAGGAGGAATGGGGTAAAACCTCTTTTGGGTCTCTTGAATCGTCATCGACGTCGACAATAGTTCGCGAATCGGACATCATAGCGTCATCATCGTTTCCCAAGTCTACTTTCGCGCGCTTTTTTTTAAACCTGTTCTTGGACCCCGCCCAGAAATTTTGTGTATGTCCGCACTCTTTCTTTAATCTCTTGGGTGGAGGCATGTTACTTATAGATTTAGTAAAATTATTGTTAACCGATTTGGAAGATTTAAATGTGAGGCTCTTGTTGAAAACCTTCAGTTCTTCTATTCCAGGCCAATCTGTGAGTTCATCGTCACCTTCTCCGTCAGTTTCATTATGCTCACCTCCATCTGAATCGCTGCTACTGAGAGAGCTACTTTCGTTCCCACAATCCATGCCTGCATTATTATCATCAAAATTCAAAGGGTTCCGTAGTGAACTCTGTGGATATGACTTATTTAGAACTTTAATTTTTCTGTTGTTTTTCCCATGGCTACTACTGCATGATGGATTGAAGGATGGTGGCAAATCAGTGGTTATTTTATAGCCAGTGACTTTTGATAAAGTAGGTGTGCCGTTTTTAGAGTTTTTGTACACAAAGTTGAAACTCGAACTGCCTGGCAGAGATGGAGTATTCATAAAACCCGAAGGTTTAACTCCATCTGGATTTTGCGATTTGAGGATGATCTTCCCAGGCTGTAAAAGAGACTCTTTTCGTTTTTTTTCACTATCATGTTTTCTTGATTTGAAATCGTTTTTGAAAAACACAGATTTCGAAGAGCAGCCGCCGCTGAATGATCGTTCCCTCATCTCGCAAGAGTCACCTTTGTCCCTGTGCGACCATTTTCGTTTACCACAAAATGCATTTCTGTAAATAAATAAATATCGCAATATAAATATATACATACAATATCTATGCAAGATGTGTATGTGAAATATATTTATTTTAGATGTCCAAGATATTAAGTAATTATTATTATGACTGAAATGCACATTAGTGCGAACAAATACAAAATAAAGAATAAAAATAATGACTAACCTCTCTTGCTTATGTTTAGAAACATGTATAAGAGGAGAGAGCCGCGGTGCATGGTGTGTTATTGTAGCTGGCAAGGCATTTGGCTGGAAAAAGAGACATTATATTAACAAAAATTATTTAATTCACATTTGATACTCAGGCTTTACTTATTAACATTTAAAGTTAGAATTAATGTATTGACTAGAACTAACTAAAATTGTGTGAAAAAAGTTCTTTAAACAGCTAAAATAAACTGAATAGTATTATCAATATTAAATCTGTACAATATATGAGTTTATGAAACGAAAGGAGTGTGAGTTCTAACTATTCCAGTGCTTTAGCTTTCAATTGACTCAAAAATCATACTTCCGCACTGACGCTCAATATTTCAATGGGTGGTGAGTGCTTCCCATCGGAATAGTCCACAGGCATCTTCTTAAATTTCCGTTTTCTCCTTGTATTCGCCGGTCGAGTGGGGGAGAAGTTTTCATTGAATGAATCAGACTCGAAATTGCCAATTTGACAGTAGTGTCGAGTCTTAATCGTTGATGTGTGGATGTTGACATGAGGTTCATCAGAGTCAGACAATGGTTGGGTGATGAGAGGTGCTTGTGGGGGGCTGCTGGAGCTGCCATCATCAACCAGGCTCACTGTTACTGCGGCAGCTGTAATGTTTGGAACATGTTTAGTAATACACACACTGTTTAGGTATAAAACTTAATGAATTCAAAGATATATATATATATATACTATACTTATTCATTGAAGTAACTCTTAGTATAAGATATTATGTGATGAATCAATATCTACTGAATAAAATTTGAGGATAAAACAATTTAATTTGTTCAACATATACAAGAATAAAAAATTTATACTGTCTGTGAGAAATAAATAAGCAACATAATTAAAACATAGCATGGGATTCTCTGTAGTGTTACAACTCTTTACAGACTTAATTCTTTATAGATTACTGTACGATAAGACACAGTAACTATAAAGTAACATGTGTGTGATGTTAGTTATTATTAAAATTTTTGGACATATCTAGAGCTGACTGAACAAATATATTTTCTAATTGTTTACAAGAGGCACTCAAGAAGATATTACAAAAACATTTCATTATAATGTTTAACAACATATACATATATAAAATGCCTTGCCTATTGTTAATTGCCAACCATTCCCATATTGAGATATACCAAATTCAATTGTAATATTCAATTGAATGCATATTTTTGTCTCAAATTATCTATCTCAAATAAGAAAAAAAATTAGACTTGATGACAAGATAATACAATGTTCATAAATAATGTTACTTTTCGTAACTATCTTTCTTATTATGAAGGATAAACACTGAATGCTTACTAATATAATATACAAGCACATTATGCAAAATAGGCCAAGGTGATAGTCATGTTTGATTATCGATAATAATGACAACAAAACTAACGCAGATTCCCCGCAGACCTGGTGCGTCTCCGGAACCCTAGCTTCCTACGCTCCTGCCTGCCGCAGTTACTTTCTTCTAGCGCCAGGTTTAAGTCATGAGATAGACGTTCCATCTTGTAATATTCAATGCCAAAATATCATGATCACGCGTATTGCGCGTCGACATCTAGAACATTCAATATACGATGCCGGCGCTACTTTGTTTACACCTGGCTTCACTCCCATAAACTGAGTTAAACATACGTAATGCGATGTTGTAATCGAATATTCACATATACAAAAAAGAAAGTTTCGTTTATCTACTTTCAAATGTATAAAATTTTCAAATTGCAAACACTTTCAATGAAATGTTTATTAATATGCAGTGTAATTGCGTTTTCCATTAATTCACCGATTTTATGAGATTTTTAAAACATAATAAACTACATATATATGTAGAAACAATGTTTAGATCAAGTAATCAAAGAGAAAGATATTTGTAGGTATTTTGTATGTAACTATTTATATAAATTTATTCTAAGTATACAGATTAGATATAATCTACATTCTGTCATCTGTGGACTTTATCCTAATCACAGAGTACCTAAGTAATGTTCTATGATCCTAAAATACGGTGTCTTGCAATTTATAATAACGTATCATCATTAATGCATGAAATTTTAATTAAACAATTGTAGTTTAGGTATACAAAATATTTATAATTCAAGTAGAGATAAATTATTCTGATGATATCTTTACAGCTATAGAAGCTTTATATTAATACGTAATGAATACCATCACGACGTTTATAAAATACTTTATGTAATTTATATTTCGATAATAGTATTTAATGAAAATTTAAAAAAAGAATTGAATTTTTATAGCAAAAATAGCCAAATATTATGAAATTATTTTTAACTCATAGTGTACGAGTGAGCGTAATATAGCAGAAATAAATGGTAACCATATAATATTAAAAAAAAAATTGTTGCTCTATAATGTTTGTTCATGTAATGCTCAGTTCCATAGACAAATTATTCATTATTGTCAACACATAAGTGTCAACACGAACGGTTGAATGTCAAATTGTGCGCCAATTTTGTGTTTTGCTATAAATTGTGGGGATATAAAATTATAGCAAGAAGATCTAAATTAGCTGACAAAGTAAGTATTTACTAATAAGTTATCGTTGAGTTCAAATTATGATGTATTTCTGGATTTGCTCGTTTCATATTTTCCTCCAAACTTGAAGATACAAGTGACGCTTAGAGCTTAGGAAGAACCAAGTCAAAGTTTTGACTACTATTTAGGCGGGAATTGTTGTCGTCGTATTCGTCGAAGGTTCTGTAATATGTACGTCTTTAAATATACTTCTAATGCATTATGTACTATTTACCTGTTAAATCAACATATTTATTTCGGATGTTAATTTGAAATAAGTATACAGTCTCTTAATTTGAAAGACCTTTAAATAATCAGTAGGTATAACGTAAATTAGAAGTTAATTATTGCCGGCTTTTTACTTTTAACCCAAATTCCTCAATTTGAGGATAGTAAGGACATTGTATCATCTCTATCGTTAGTTTCTTTGTTTGTTTGATGAACGCGTTAATCTCGGAAACTACTGGATCGGTTTGAAAATTATTTCATTGCTGAATGCAAGTGTGTTTGTGTATGTTTGATTGTTTTTCTTTTTTGAAGCGACGAATTGACGTGGTTTTTTTTATGTGGAGATCCCTAAAATGGGTGTTAGAAATTTGCATGCAGCATTCTACAACTTTATAAGGTAGCAAGCATAATTTTTTGGAACTTGTCCTGAGCTTCTTAAAAGAGGGAGTGATATTTTATAAGGGACTTTTTGCAGTTTAAAAGTAGGAATATAAAAATAAGTCCACAAAATCTATTTCACTGTTGGATATGTATGTGATCACTGAGTGCTACAGGCTACATCTACCATGAGCAAAGCCGGGGCGGCACTAGTAAAATATATTAATCTGTCTGACACTGCAACAGAAAATAACAGTCATTAGTGTCATCCATTTCATCCTTTTATACATATACAAAAAACATAAATTTATTAATACTTAACTGTCTGCTCTGGCTGAAGCCATGGTGGGTGAACCCATGATGTCTCCATAGTGTTCCTTGTACCTTAAAAAAATATTAGCCAAATTGGTTGAGCCATTCTTGAGCTTAACTTGGCAACATATTTGGTTATTTATTTTTTATTTATATACGTGTTATGTTTATATACTTTGTATATATATGTTGATGAAATAGTTGTCACTTATTTACTATCAGTCAGTTATATATATAATTTCTGATATAATGTTAGAATGTTTTTTGTAGAAGTAGTATCATAACTAGTATTGAAGTAGTTCTTAGTTTATATTACTTTCTACATGTAGCTACATATATTAATTATAATTATTTTAATGTGTATGGAAATGTAAATTTAAAAATTAACATATTAGTTTGTAAATATAATTGATAACATATCTATGACCTTTATGAGGTCAATGCCCGATTTTTGCCTAATATGCAGCCATTAACAATCCTAGTCTACATATAGATATGTATTTATATTAAGATAAATATAATTTTCTAAAGCTTGTAAGGTTTAGTAGGTATTTAATTTAAAGGCAGTTTGCTCCATTTTTATCTAGAGATTAGAAATACATATCTTCATTATATATACTAGCGGCCTGACCTGGCTCGCATACATATAAACATATAAACATACATACATATACCAACAGTGAAAGAATTTTTGAAATTTCTGTAGAAGTTCTTAAGATTACATGAGCATTCCAACATAAGAATACTCTTCAGAATCTATAATTACGTATCTATACTAAGAGTAATAGCACAGTCTAATAATCCATAAAGTCATGTAACAAAGTTTGGTCAATTGTGTGGGGGCAAGGGGAGAGATGGAGGAGGTACGAGTCCGAGTTACATACGCCATTGGTCTCTCCCAGGTCCCTCCTGAGGTTTTCGGCAGTCCTCACAAGCTGTTTAGTTTCATGGAGCAGCTGGGATGGTTTCAATTTTGACTTGTTACCCCCTCCTTTTATTTTCACGCAAAATTGGCGCTTAACGGGTTGCGGCAAACGTGCCCTTTTTTTACATACGCTACTATTTGGGGGCTTCCACGTGCATGTTTTATTGTCGTTTACATGAATCGCTAGATATTTTAGCTAGAGAAATCTTAGACGTAGAACTGTAGTAGTACAAAATCTATACTGTGCTGTTCCTTTATGCTGTATTCGAGTTTGAGTTTGACCAGTTTGTTTGTTTGCATTAAACTCAAAATATATAAATTCACCTTTAGTAAATCGCATATTATATTATATACACATAAGTGTTTCTTATTAGTCGTGTGTGATGAATGTGAGCGTACGTCCCAGTGTACCGACAGAGCTAGTCGAGACCGACGATTTCTTGGATTTCTTGATTGTATACATGTGTGCGTGCGTCATTTAGCCCTTAACTATTATATATCCATTTTTATTTTGTAATATTTATCAAAAGGTTATAATGGAGGGGGCAACCCCCGATGCTCCTCGTCGTACACGCGCCGCTCTAGCCGAAATCCCCGCCCGTCTAGACCGCCTACGAGTAACCCCTTTACGAACACTAACTAACACTAGAGAGGTCTCTCCCTCGCTCCCCTCTGGGTATCTGAGCCCAGCACCGTCGCCTGATGAACAACTTATACAGCAGAGAGGTGGGTAGTTCTTATATATGTTAACGTTAACGTTGTTATTGTAACAAAACTTAATTGCTTTGAAATTGACAAAAGTAGACTAACTTTCAAATAAAAAAAAAAGAATAATAAAAATAGCAAAACCAATTCATAAGTAAGAAGTTATATAAAAATAGTCATATAGTTTATACATAAAAAAATACGGTATATTCTCGAACCTTCTGTTTTTTGAAGTCGGCTATAGATATCGTTTCACCGAAGAAATACAAGCCATTAATTCTCGCTATCACATAAAATTGTACTTGTATTTTAAATGTCTGATAATAAAAACGTGAGCATGTAACAATAAAATTATATATTTGCAGGACGAAAACGCGTTCCAGCCAATTGGTCACCAGACATCGATTTAAAACGTAATTCAACTTTCCATTCCTCAATTCGTACACCCCCAAAGAATGCGTCCTCTCGCCACTCCCCTCCCAAATTGGGCGTAACATTAAGGTCCACTCCCAGAAAGCGTCTCCTACTTGGAGATGTCGAACGTGTTCCCCTCACACCAGAAAAGATCGACTTCAGCGACATTAGTACTCCACAAAAGTTCAAAATCACCAGCCCTGTTAAAGCCTCGCCACCCATAAAGAGATGCAGATTAGAAAAGTCCTTCGACGTCGAATACAAAGGGCCGATAGACACAGCTCTCAAGGGCCTCAGTCCGACGCAGCTGATTAACATGATTAAGAAAATCACCTACAAGCACCCAGAAATTGAAGACGACATTCGAAAAGATATGCCGGTGCCTGATCTGTCTCCGCTAGAAGAGAGACTTAATTACTTAAAATCGAACATATTCAAGAGTCTCCCCACATCCAGACTGACATCAAAGACCGATTCACCGGCGTATTCGAGGGTCGCGACACATCTGGCCGCGTTCAAAAAGTGTTTGGTCGATCAAGGGAAGGTGTTGGTCGAGTCTCAGCATTGGGAATCGGTGTTGGAGTACGTGTTTTTGGCGTGGAGTTACGTGCGGGCTACTCCGGTATGGGATAACCAGCCCCATAATGCGCATAGAAAGCAATGCTTCAAAGCATTAACAAATTTTTGTATGACTGCCTTGAAAAAGGGTGATTTTACTAAGGATTTCCTGATCGATGTACAAGACAAGCTTGAGTCGATGGAGGCGGACAGCGAAGACATTAAATCGAACATAAAACATGTTCAAGGAATGTTGCAAGACAATATAGTTTAATATTAATTAGGATACATTACTTGTGTACAACTTCCCTTTTTATTTTATTTTTTTTTATAATAAAAAAATAATATACCTACAAGAATTTTAAACCAGAAAAAAGTAGTAATAAATAATGTTAAGTCAAAAAACTAAACTAAACTTTGTTCCGGATACAATAAAATTGATTAATAAAAGTTACTTAATTATTTTTTTTAACGTATTAATGCTTTTCTTGTATTGCTGTGTCAATATTCTTAAGCGAGATAGATAATTGTAAGTGTACCTCAACTTTTTTTTTTAATATTTTGTTTTATGATAACTTAGATTGTAACTTGAGGATTAATTTAACTCTGTGCCAAATATTTGTTGATTATTTTATCTTCAAATTAGTAATACTTGTATATTTTGCATACATCAAGACTGCATTTTAAAAATACTTGTTATTTGATTGTTAAAATATATTGATAAAAATTAGCACGAGCTCTCAGACTATACAGAGCTGTTAAATAATTGAACCGAAGATAAAATTTTCATGTCTGCCTTATGGTTAAAGTGCCTTTGTAACGTTAAATTTTTAATGACCAAATATCAATGATATTACGTAATGTATAGCGATTAAGTATATTGTGGTTTCAAATAAATTGTGTTTTCAATAATAGCTTGTTTTAATTGATTTATGAGCGCACGTGAAAAAAACCCATCTTAATTAAAAAAAAATAAAAAATTGTGCACACTACAGGAACATTGATACATTTCGTTTTTATGTCATTCAGACGAGTAAACCAGCAATTATTTCATTATAGTATGAGGAATTGTGTATTACAATTTGTTCATGAATTTTAAATTGTAAGTAAATGTAGAATATTGAATTTCCAGAAATTCAATCACATTATGGACTAAGTATGTCAAATCATAATTCTTATCAACCGACTTCGAAAGAAGGTTTTAAACTCGACTGTATTTTTGTTTTTTTTTTTTTGCCGCAAAAATTTATACTGGTTGAGCCGATTTGGACGTTAATTTATTTGTTTGCGAGCTAGGGCCTTCCGTGTCACATTTCAATCTGTCAAGTTCTAATAATTGAGGCGCTTTAATTATAGGAAAAAAAAAATTATATTTGTTAACAAGTAATATTTAGCAACCAGCTCTCCAGCTACGCTAAAAAATTGTAACACAACTCATGCCCGCGCTGGCAGGTTTCTGTGCAATCACTAATCAGTATAAACTGAACTTATCGCTATGACGTACGTGGAGTTTGCAGTGAACGGAAAAAAATGTCGGGGTAAGATTGACATAAAATTGAAAATTTTAAAAATGAATATTGAAGTTATATATATTAGCTATTGAATTTAAAACATTATAACATAGTATGCTTTGTGAATAAGTTTTTATTAGACGATTATATTTGGATCAGTCATCTTTTCTCTGTTGATAAATTGTAAAATGAAGGAAATAATAAATTAAGTTGGTAGCCTGTCCTTTAAATTATATGCATTGTGAATGTAATATTGTTTATTTTTATTTATATATCTAATTACCCATAAATATATTTATGTACATAATTTTAACCAACATTTCATGTTCATAACATTTCCTGTTTTATTAATATAAGAGTAGGAACCTATATGTGTGTATATATATTTTTAATTCATTTATTTTTAAAATAATGTAATAGTTTATTAGTTTCTATAACATTTATGGCTAAGTCTGACATGGAAGGCGTCGGTTGGTAGTAGAGGTGATTGTCGTTGATTGGTGTTGAATCAATGTATTGTTACTCAATAAACGATTTTTTGTCTATGCTACTGTAATATAACATGAGGCTATGACGGTGTAAGGGGTGATTTCTGGATCTACTTAACTGATTTCAAAAATTCTATTATCAATGGAAATCCACGTTATCTGTGATTGTCATAGGTTTAATTTTATTTGAATTATGATCCGGGTCAACCCGGACGGCGCCGGGAAGAGCGACCAGTATATTAAATGTAGAATTTCATCAAGTAGGTTTTTGTTTGCGCCATTGCGTTAAACCACAGTCCTACATGACCTTTCCTTTTAAAGTTGCCAGGTAGCGAATCCTTTTTTGCAATAAGAAATAATTATTCTTTGGTTTAATTACTTTATCTGTTGGTTTAGTATCGTACAACGGGGTCGTAAATACAAAATATATAAATTAAATAGCCTCATGTATATAGGTTCTCTATTTTGTAAGACAATATAATAAATGTAAAGAATAATGCATAGTATTAATGCATTCTATGTTCATACATAGTATGTAATTAACTGTGTTTTATACTGTTTATATATAGCGGAAGAGATTGTTTATTTGAACGCTTTAATCTCATTAACTACTTGACCAATATCAAAAGTTTCTTCTCCGTTGATGTTACATTTTTTACATTTTATCTTAATAATAAAAAAATGATAATAATTAAGAAATAAACAAAAAAAATTAGCACTTACATTATATGAGTCGATGGAGCATATAATTTAAGCCGATGGAATATGTCTATGTATGTGTGAATGGGTGTGTTAGTGTATGTAAGCGCGTGTGTTCTGTGTTGTGCTTGTTGAATATGTTAATGATTGTTTGTGCTCATTTAAATAATAGTGAAATATTTTCAGTCGATATAATCAAGATTTTGGAGCCAATTGACTGTATTTTTCAAAACGATTATAAAATAAAGAAATAAATAGAATCTTTAGTTAATTTAGATTAGTAGCAAGGTTTACAATTTACTTGATGTCGTTAGTCGGGATATTATTATATAACCTTGGAGCAATGTAATTGAGTTGGCGTATTGCAAAATTAGTCTTAGTAATGGGTATGGGGCACCAGAATTTTCGCTTCCGTGTTCAAGGCAATATGAGGGCTGTAAAACGGTGACATCTCAGCAGAACTTTTAATATATAAATCTTGTGAACTGAAAGAACTTCTGTTCGCATAGACATCTGTTGTAGAATGCCTGTACTGTATGCCTGCCTGTAAGGTGCATAAGTGTTTTTAATACTGCCCGCTGAGTACGCGCATGTCCAAACATTATAGTTTTTGGAGCCCCACCCCAGGGTGCTACACAATAATTTATAATGCTCTCATATAATGCTATGTAAATTTGTATCAACAGTTTCTTGTTAGCCACAGATCTTAGTTGCTTAAAAATAAACACTAGCTATCTCATACGATTACAAACATTAGAGATCTGGGCTCGCCAGCTCAATCTATCATCCACTAGGATACCCAAATATCGTATACATGAGGCCCTTGTGAGTATTTTACAATTACTATTACTTATTTGCCCCCTGTTACACTAAAAAGTGAAGTTTGATGACTTAACTTATATAATATATACTATTTCTATTTTATTTATTTATTTATTTAACACTTTATTTTGCTGGTATACAAATATACCTTAAATATAAAAACTTACAACTAGACCAGCACAGAAGGCGACCTTATCACTAAAGAGTGATCTCTTCCAGGCAACCCGCTGTGTATAGAAATAGATAATATAATATATAATAATATTTCTAATAGATATTAGCTTTATATATTTTTGTAAAGATATCATATTGCAAAAGCAAAATTCGGATCAAGTCCAAGCCAATATATAATGAAACAATTACGTGTAGTTAATTAATTATATTGAACATTAGTTAATTCGAGTTTTAACTAGTTAAAAACTGCATGCAACATGTCGAACTAATGAAAATGCTTTTCCTGATTAAGTGTAAAATATTTATTTATTTATTTATTATTGCACACTTACAAAAATATAAAGCAGGGATAAAATTAAAAACAGCAACTTAAACTAGTACACAAATGGCGGCCTTATGGCTAAAAGCCATCTCTACCAGGCAACAACAATTATATGCCAACATAACAATTATATAGATAACTGTAATTTTAAAATAATGTAAATGGTTGTAACCATTTTCAAGAAAAATAGCTATTCGTGCAAAGTTTTCATTATATATAATTTCCATGATGAATAATAATACATTAGATATGGTTTTATGACCTTCCATTATTTCAATAGCTTCAAATTATTATTACGTCGTTATGTTATCAGCTGGTTGACGAAAACACATTTATTCAAAAAATTATTCTATGTTTATTTATATAGCACTTAAATGTGTATTGTGATCTCAGCTATAACAAGTTTTATTTAACACTAGCTGTGACCCGCGGCGTCATTCGCGTGATACCCGGGTGAAAAGTAACCTATATTTAATTTTTGGTTTTATAGCATTTAAATGCTCTATAAATGAGAAATTTTGAAAGAATAGAAAAAATTTCATCACGAGGCGGGATTCGAACCCGCGACAGTAATCGAATTTCTTCTACTCTTTCAGCTTTATGTGCCTTACGTGGGGTGCTCACCCCACGCCATCTATTAAGATGGTTAAGGCCTTAAGATTAAGATTAAGTTATTAAGTTACTGTGGCGGGATCACGGGTGGCCGAGAGGCCGAGAGGCTAGGCGTTGCTACGGTTTGGCAAAAAACGCGGGTTCGAATCCCGCCTCGTGATCAGATTTTTTCTATTCTTCCAAAATTTCTCAAGTAACCTATATGGTAATTCAGACTGTAATCTATATCAATAACAAATTTCATATCTATACGATAAGTCGTTGTCACGTGACAGAGTAACATACATCCATGCAAACTTTTGCGTTTCAATAATATTAGTAGGTTTATGAGAGTGACAAACACGGTCCAGCATCTCAAAACTTAAAGTTAATAAGTAATTTAATTATCTAATAATAGAGCGAACAGTTTAATAGAACCAACGTTTTGAGTTGTGTTGCGTATGTTTCTTCATACCTACATTAAAGTCTAGGGGCTAACTTTAACTTGAATTAGGTACTGGGCTGCAATATTCTACGCGTTCCATGATATCTTTTGAGCAGGTTTATGTAGTCCAGAGTAACTTTTTTCCTATTACCATGTTATAGTGACTGTTGTAAAACCTCTTAAATTTTTATTTTGTTAGAAATAGCAAACCAACAAAAAGAAAACTAACAAATATGGCCCTAAGGTGGGCTTAATTATTGAAATCGTTCAAGAATCTTGTTCAGGAGAGCGTGCGTGTGCGATAACATCACGATTGCTCGATACAGAGAAGGAAAACACCCATTGGCGTAGCTAGGGGGACAAGGGCCCTGGTGCATAGGGAAAGAATCGGGCCCTCCTCCCCTCTTTCAAAGCTGAGGTTAGAGGGCCCCCTGAGCTCCGGGGCCCTGGTGCACTGCAACACCTGGCCCTATGATAGCTACGCCACTGAAAACACCGTGAGCAAACCGGCATGTCCAAAACAAGAAGTCCGATGACATGTGATAACTGCCAACCAGTATTTAGGTAGCGTGGTGGATTATGGCCTGAACCTTTATAAGAAACCTGTATCCCAGTGGTCTTATAGCGATGATGATGAATATTATAGGATTATTATTTATTATCTTTGACATTCTTCTGTAAATACTTAAAAGCGTAATTTGTTGTTTCTTATTTATTTTCCACTTATTACTAATTTATATGCTTTGTAACCATATTTGTTCACCATCATCATATACCTACAACAGACCATGCGCATAAGGCAAACAATCAAGTAACTAATACGTTCACCTAAAAATTCATTTTAAGGCTGAACAGTAATAATATTCTAGTTGTAAAATATGTTTTAATGATTCGGTACATAGAGCTCATAATTCTTTTAGTCGACAACAGATATCCGCGCTACCTCTCCTTAAATGCCTACATCAGGTACTATCTGGAGCTACCTGGGACGAAGGCTATGTGCCACCAAGGAGTGTGTGGTTCTTGTATTGTGATGGTGCACGCTTGCAGACCAACCTTCGGGAATTATGAGACGTTTTCCGTTAATTCTGTAAGTATATTGGAAGAAGCGTTTCTTTTCGAAACAAAATTTCTTGATTTATTTGCGTGAAATAAAGTATCCAATTTAAGTGTGATTGAAGTATAACCCTACTTATATTATAAAAACGAAAGTAATTGTGTCTTTCTGTTTGTCTGTCTCTTCACGCCTAATTCACTAAACCGATTTAATACTGATACTCTCTCCAATACACTCGAGGAGGGATAGATTATAGGACATTCCTATATTTGTGAGAGGAAAACGAAATTATTATGTGACAAAAAATATACTAATCATGTCCTTTATTCATAATTAAGTACAAAATTAATAACTAAGTGTTACTATTAAGCTATTGTGATGTTAATCATCATTCAAAAATTAAAAAAAAAAAACATACAAAATATATATAATACTGAGTATATTATATACAGTTCGTATATGTATTGTGTTGTCGAAATTAGTATATTTACCGATTCGATTTCACCATATAAATTGTTTTTACTGAATTATTAGTGAAATCAATTCATAAGCATTCAAGCTTCAAGTATAAAATATTTAAATGGATTATAGATTTGCGTTAACCGCTTCATCGTTAATTTATGTTAATCCGTAATCGTAAAAAACAGAAAAATAGCAGACACAATTCATGTAAAATTGTTAACAAATTCGTAATTAGGTAACTGTAGGATATAATAAATTAAGTATGGTTAAATTATCGTGTACTGTATATGTAGAGTAAGTATATATACCTAATAATAGTTATAGTTTCCGCTATGTATCAAGTAACACAGAACTTAGATTATTAACAAAGTTAAAATTATTCGTAATCTATATACCTATCTATCTATTTTTTATTAAACGTTCTAAGTTAGAACTTCTTCTTTTAATCTATACGACTAGGTTTAAAATGTTGTCGTGGAGTTTATTTAATTTAACCTGTTTATCACAAAACACTTATTTTATATTCGTCTTAAAGTAAATGGTTGATAAACTAAATAAAATAACAAAACGCACGACAAAAAATTTTTATGACATGGACAAATTCATCCGACATGTTAAAAGAACTAAAAACTATGTAGATACATCCGCGTCAATTTAAAATTAGGTATTCATAATTACCGTATAGCTCATAACAAGCTATTAATTATGGTTCCTTTATTATTTGCAGTGTCTGGTCTTGGCTGTATCATGTCATGGGTGGGAAATAACGACGATCGAGGGGGTGGGCAGCAGACGCGTTGGGTACAGTGAGGTGCAGAAGCGCATGGCTGCTAACAATGCCTCCCAGTGTGGATACTGTACCCCAGGATGGGTGATGCAGTTGCATAGGTATGTGTCATTTTTGTTTTTTAGTTTTCGAGTTTTTTTTTTCATGAGTAGGATATAATGTAGAACGAGGGTGTGGGGTTAGCGCTGGGTACAGTGAGATGCAGAAACGGTACTGGTAGGTACTCTTGCTTCACCAAGACATAATGGCGACGTCACCAGCTATGTATACAAGCAGTCAATACGAGAATCGAAATTGGCTGCTTTGAGACACCGTAGCTGAGTTAGGTACCATACGTTTGAATATTAACTCCATGTATACTTAGACGAAGTCGAACGACGTCGTCATGCTGTCTTGATGAGGCAACGCTGTATGGCTGCTTTATTAACAGATCAGATATATCATAAATGTAGAGTGAAGACCTATATTTTAAAGTTAAAGTTATGAAAAAAATTCATAATTTCAATAATTACGACTTCGATTTTGCTTACATACTTACCTGGGTAATAAAATAAAGCCATAAGGCACATGGCTTGTTGTAGAAATATAAGCTTCGGTTGCAATGCTTATAGTTAGTAAATGGTGCTTAAATACAAAATGCATATATAGTATACTTATACAATTATAATAATGGCAATAGATAAGTATTTCTTTCTTGATTAGTATCATCTCAGTAATTTAGAGTATGGTTTCTATTGAAATGTGCAGTATTCTCTTTCGCTAGGTTTTGCCCTTCAGTTCAAAGTGTATTAGTGCGTGCCAAATGGTTTTCTTTTAACGCATTAACATTAATTGAACGTATTTAAAATGCAATTATGACACATTTAATCGTATATCCGTAATACATTAAATGCAATCCGTTATCACTTGGCCTTATGAATTAAAAACTATTTCCTTATAAAAAATACCACTGTTTAATTGGCCATTTATTTATTATTTGCATTTATATGTATTCCGTAAACGAACGATAATTGTTTATTCAAATTTTTAAGACATATATGAGGCAATTTGTGCGCTTGATAAAAAAGGAAACAATAGTTTCAAAATAATTTGTTTTTCTTCAAAATCTATTGCATACTGTGAATATGCACCACATACTACCTATGTGCTAACTGATACTATTTTTTTTTGTGTACAACCTTTAAAAGCAATAGTAAATAGATATGCTTAATGTGTTACAAAAGAGCATTGTAAGATAATAATACTATATTATGTATTGTAGCGGCGAATCGAATATAACTAGTTACTAGGTAATTATTTAATAATCTGTGATAGAACGATGCTAGTAAATTTTTGCATTAAAATTATTATTGTTCATAACTTTTTCGCTACAACTTGTAATTTTTAAAAATTTCCTGTATTTAAAATATTTCATATCTACCCATAATGATTATTGATTTGAGAAAGTTGATCTTGCAATACCAATGCATTTCACCAAAGTTAATAAGTTTTTTCGTCTCAAAGAGCCTTATAGCTTAATATATTTACCAATGCCAATATGTAAAATACTTTTGTTTCCAGTCTCCTCGATAAAAACTTGACAATGGCTGAACTGGAAAATTCTTTCGGAAGTAACACATGCCGCTGTACCGGCTACAGACCGATTTTGGATACAATAAAATCCTTTGCAGTTGACGCCCCTACAGACATGCTAACCGACATAGAAGAATTGAAAATCTGCAATAAAACCAAGAAAATATGTGAAAGGAAATGCTCCATAGATAGCGTAAACAGCGACTGGAGTGTTATAAAAGTTTCTAGCGTCATAGAAATAGACTATGGCCATGAAAAATACATCAAAGTTTACACGGTTGACGAGATTTTTGACGCTATTGCACGGGCGAATGACCATTACATGTTAGTTGATGGAAATACCGCCAAAGGTAAAGGTTATTGGATACATTTTGACGTGACAACGTCTTAAATTAGGTTGCGGCTCGGAGGCACTCATGAAAAAGTGTAACGCCCGGTAACGTTACGATGAGTCACCGAACTATGATCGGTCCGCCGCGCGCGCAACACTAGAGAATTAGGCGCATTGAATCGGCGCGTGCTTGTGTCTCTGTCTCTGTCTTTCTCGAGCGTTTTTGGCGTTAGAAAAAAGACGTTGTCTCGTAAAATCTTCGCCCGTAAAACCGACTTTACAGGCAACCATTTTTTAATGTAATTTTTTAATATATCAGAAAGCAAAGAACTTAGAACATGTACTTAATATCTAAAAAACCAATATTTTTGCATGCACCTAATATTATGTAAATTTATAGTTATTTAATGCTTAAAGCACCAAATACCAGACAATTATGATAGAATTCATTAAGGGGTTGTCCATTAATCACGTGATCTTTTTTTAGCATTTTTTAA
>NC_052117.1:2006538-2025641 GCF_012273895.1 Zerene cesonia
AACATAAAAACACTTTTAACACATTTCTGCGTCAACAGTGATAATTTTAAAATTAAAATGTATCTGTTCTTTTTTCGATGTGTCTTACGCAATACCTAGCTCCAAGGGTTTCATCCATTTAATGTTATTCTTTTTGTGTTTTATAGGATATTGTTATGATTTTATTCCATTAACCTTAATTACAAATTGGGATTGTACCTCCCCACCAGTGATGTTGGTGGGTCTTTGATAAAATAATTATATTTAGTAATTAAAAAAGATATAGATTATGAAATAAATCGCGATTAATATGAATAATTAGGGTCAATGTAAACACGGAGAATTGTATATTTTACCATACTGATTAATAAACCGATGTCTTTTTCTTAATTTTATAGCGATTACACTTTTATTTTATTGATAACTAGACATATGATTTAGATGAGATTCGATAAAGCATTTAATCGGGATAAACAGTATCCTATTACCCAAGTCAGCTCATACCCTGTCTATATACCAAATGTCATCATTCCGTTCAGTAGTTTCAGCGTGATTGACGGATAAATATCCAAACTAACAAACTTTCACATTAATATTAGTGTGATTTTTATTTACCTATAAGATGCCATTTAAGTAAAGGTATTTAAATTTAATCGACTTAATTTTGAAACTTTTTAATTCCAAATGCTCTTGTATCAAATGTCTCAGAGATCTTATATTAAATGACTCAAATAGACAATATGAATATATACACAATTTAAAATTTGTTTAACAACAACGGCTAAGATTTCTAATCATTTTAATGCTTTTAGGTGTCCTTCCAAAATTATTCGACTATCCGCCAGTTCTTATAGATATAAGCGAAGTATCATCATTGAAACAATACGAGTTTGACCAAAATCTTATTCTTGGCGCTAACATCAGTCTAGAGGATTGTATAACCATATTCACGAATGAAGCAAAGAGCAGGGATGACTTTGGATATTTGGAGCAGTTCAGGAAGCATTTAGATTTGGTCGCCCACATTCCTGTTAGGAGGGTAATTACGTACATTCGTTTTGCAAACTTTCATTGAATTAAATTTTTTATCTCTATGGGAAGGAAATCTAAGATTTTTAGTCTCTTTTACGATAAGAACTAAGTCGCATGAGCAGTGATAATTTATCTCGATTCAAATTATATCACAATCGATTTGCCATAAACGTGTTTTTATGTATAACTAGCTGCGCCTCGCGGTTTCACCCGCGTAAGTCCGTATCCCGTAGGAATATCGGGATAAAAAGTTGCCTATATGTTATTCCAGTTGTCCAGCTGTCTACGTACCAAATTTCATTGCAATAAGTTGAATATTTTTTGCGTGAAAGAGCAACAAACACAACCGTACAAACTTTCGCATTTATAATATTAGTAGGATTATGAAAGTAAATGGATTGATACGCATAATATATATTATAATTGTAGAAGCTTTAATTTGCCGATTTTCACAAATTTTTTTCCCATTATAGATTGCTTCGTTAGCTGGAAACCTGATGATAAAACACTTGAAACCAGAGTATCAATCCGACATATTCCTCCTGTTCGAGAGTGTGGGGGCTATTGTTACAATAAGTGAGTGACTTCGTGTGCAAAGTTCTAATAACCTCAAATCTCATTTTGAGTGCTTTAAAAAGTCTAGAATTTACGGAAATAAATTTAGAATTGCAGCAATTGCTGAGCCAATTATCCATGAAACATTAAGTGAAGGAAATCTTGTAATCAAAGTTTTTTTATAAATATTGTCAAACTATTATAAGAGATTGCTGTAATATAAGTTTTAACATGTGTGTTTGTCAGTTTAATTAAACAGAGAATGTTCTAATAATACAACACTTAATCTCATATATTGTATTTTTTTCTTTAGATTTATGTAACAAACTTAATTCTCCTTATACATAATTTGAATAATTTTAAAATGTATAATACTATTGATTTTTAATGCAATTTAATTTGCAAAAATACAGAAGATTGACTGCGCCCCGCGGTTTTACCGGCGTAAGTCCGTATCCCATAGGAATATCGGGATAAAAAGTTGCCTGTATGTTATTTTAGTTGTCCAGCTGTCTACGTACCATAGAATTTCATTGCAATCGGTTCAGTAGTTTTTGCGTGAAAGAGCAACAAACACACACACACACACATCCTTACAAACTTTCGCATTTATAATATTATAGTAGGATATTAATTAATATTGATGTGGCGACAAAAATGAGTTCGAATCCCCGAAAAGGATCACCGACGATCTTAATTTTTTTTTTCTTTCGCCACAGAAAACTGCCAAGAAGAATTAGCCCTGACCCTCTCAGAGTTCCTGGCTCATGACATGTCAGGATGGCTGATAATAAACTTCAAACTGCCGCCGTTGAGTCCTCGTTATATTTATAAGACTTATAAGGTAAATTATATACAAACTTATACATGTCTAACCAATTAAAGTACGTACCTATAATCATCAAATCATATATATGTTACAAGTTATCACGAAATCTTAGATATATGTAAAAAGAAAGTCAAATAAAAAAGTGAAAGCAAAAAGTGTTTGTTACACCCTTTATAACGCAAAATCGGCTAACTGAATTTTAATAATTTTTTATTTCGTTGTATCTGTCGTTGTTGGGATTAGGATAATAACTTCAAAAAAAAAAGCTTACAAAAAATGTCCATTTAACAGGGGGCAAGCCTCTAATACCTCTTTTATTATAGTGGGGAAATCTTGCATACCCACGACCCCCGGGGTTGGAGCCGTGGGTTATGTCGGATTCTTACCGACCAAAACCCCACTGTGTTCCGCAGCCGCTTCAGTGAAGGGGCCACGGGAGCTGGTTAAAATTCATCCGCGACCCCCTCGGCAAGCCTCTAATACCTACTAAATATATATGAGTATTTTTCTAGGTAACTCCACGAAATCAAAACGCGTTGGCCATTGTAAACGCGGCGTTCAATTTCAAATTGAACAAAGAAACAATGCTAATAGAAGAAGCTACTATCGTTTTTGGCAATATATCAGCACACTTCAGTCATGCTGTAGCAACGGAGCGTTATTTGGCGGGAAGAAATGTATTCTGTAATGAGATATTGTCAGAGGCGATACGTCACTTGGAACAGGAAATTGTGCCCGTGGAAAATCCACCAGAACCCTCGCCCATGACGAGGAAGAAATTGGCTATCGGTATATTTTATAAGGTAAGTTGATTATAATTAACTTTATAATATACAGCGATCTATTACAGCATGAATGATCCTGGACGGTTTTGGTAGGAGCTTTTTTAAGAATCCTTGAAAAAAAAAAATTAATGGTTTGGAATAAAAGTAGTTACTTATATAAATAAATAAATAATATAATTATAATGACTTTATTGTTTTAATTCATATTACTCCTTTGAGAGTCAAAATTCAGAAACAACTTTTGGTCTGTCGCATTTACATAGTTTATATTGTATGCTATGGTTGTATAGGTATACCTTAAAATTGCCCAAATTATGAAATGCTGGAGAATTTCTTAGTGTTCGCATTTCATTTAAACAAATAAATCGTGGCATTTCACGAAATTGCCACCCACGATTGGCCATATCCTGTATATAATGTGTCATTTATCATATAACTTAAATATCAAACGTAATTATACTTTTAGTTCATCCTCAGCATCGCCCCACCAGACCTTTACCCGGGCAGATTTTCCTCCGGCGGCACTCTAATAACCCGTCCGCTATCTTCCGGGATGCAACATTATCAAACGGACCCATCTTTGTATCCTCTCAATCAGCCAGTGCAAAAGTTAGAGGGGTTGATACAGAGTGCTGGCGAAGCTGAATATGTAAATGATATTCCGCCGAGCCGCCATGATGTGTTTGGGGCGTTTGTGCTGTCTACTGTTCACTCTGGACGCGTTGATGCATTTGACTATGACATTCTTGTGAGTAATGTACTTTACTATATTCAGAATGTGACTGGAAATAAACAAGAATTTTTCTGACAGAACACTAAAAGGCATTAAAATTGTCGGAACTAGAACAAGTTTATATGGGACCACATGGGAGGCATCAGTTTTCAAATAATAAACAATAATAAAAATCGGTTCATCTAGTAAAAAGTTATCGACTGTATTTTTTTATTAACTACAAACACAAAATACAGTCGAACTGATAACCTTTTTTTGGAGGTCGGTCGAAAAACAATGTTTTTGACAAAATAAAAGTGTATCTCAAGCACTAGTTATTTTAAATGTGGCTTTCGCTACAGGAATGTAGGAAAATATGATATCCCTCATTTTTAAGGAGTCATCGTCGAATGTTCTTTTTAACGTATATAAATTTGTTATAAAACTTATCCGCTAATGATATATATCATAGATTAGACCACGTTGTTCTACAATATGTTATTTATTTACTACTCTCCAGTCCCTCTAAATGTTAATATTTACAAACACTTACCTTCACAGAAAGAACCAGGCGTTATTGCGTTACTAACAGCTAAAGATATACCAGGGGTGAATTCATTCGCATTCCCCGGTATACCACTCCAAGAAGTCGAAGAAGAAATCTTAGCTGAGAACGAGATAAAGTTCTATGGGCAGCCTATTGGTATTCTTGTAGCTGAAAGTGAAAATCTCGCCGTCATAATGGCGGATAAAGTTAAAGTGACTTACAAAGATGTTCCCAAAGCTCTTCCAGTTTTGACCATAGACGAGGCGAAGAAAGACCCTGATAGGTATAAAGCTGGGGAAAGCGATGAAGAGAAGATTATACCGAAGGGATCTGGTCCGAATGTTAGGAAAATTATAAAAGGTATAGCTAAAATAATGTACAACATGCTGGGAACTCTTGGTTGTTTGTTTCAGTAAAAAATTATCACAGTAGATGATCGCTTATATATTTTCCCAATGATTGCCGCTGCTAAGTGTAGAAAATTGTTTTTAATTTATTTGATTTCAATTAACAGTCTTTACGTCTAACATAATTAGAACATAACGACAATTTTTAACAAAATATGTTTCGACGAATTCTGAAGTAAAATAGTGTTTTATCCCAACAAATTGGAAAGCAATTACAAAAAAATAAATATTTAAGGTAAATACGAGATTGGTGCTCAATACCACTACTACATAGAACCAATATCCTGTGTGGTGATACCAGTGGACAAAGGTCTCGAGGTGTACAGCACTGCGCAGTGGATGGACCTGGTGCAGATTTGTGTGGCCCGCTGCTTGAGTATGAAGGAAAGCGAGTGAGTATAGGGGAAGAAAAATATGCACTTATGTTTCGTGCTCTAATATTGAATAGGGGGCTCGTTTGGTAGTATAGAAATGGATTTCATTGGTGTTCGATGTAATGGATATATGAATTGTACACATTATATGTACTCTACGTTTAAGTTGTGAGAAAAGTATTTCTTTATGGTTTTTTTAGGTTAGTTTAGTATACAAAATGTATTAGGTTTATTTTATTTCGTACTATGTGTGACTATGATTATTTATCACGTATTTATATATTTGATGCTATTACTTGAAGAGAAGAGAGTTATAATTATAATTTTATAATATAAATTGATATTTATTATTGATCATTGTAAATTATTATTTCAGTGTTCTCGTAAAGGTTCGTCGTCTGGGCGGCGGTTTTGGCGGCAAACTGAGCCGAAATGTCCAAGTGGCCACAGCTTGCGCGATAGTAGCAAGGAATCTTAACCGACCGTGTCGCTTCATCTTACCGTATGGAACTAATATCACGTCCATGGGGAGGAGGGTGCCAGCTCAGTGTAATTACGAGGTACCTATTTTATTTTAAACAATTAAACAATTTAAACAATTTATTTATTAATTCAGCTTGGGTGTGTTGTTACATATACGTGGAACTCTCCTGATAAGTTTAAAAAACCTGTAGTAGGAGAGTTCCCTCTTCCTCAATTGAAGATTACATGTGCTGTTTTTTGTTTATTTTCTATCGATTAAATGATTTTACTGTAATAAATGGAGAGAATACATATAAGAGTAAATAAATAAATAAGATAAAATAAATAAAATAAAAAAAAAATAATAATAGTAGTAATAATAAATATAATTTATATAAATATAAATACTCATATTAAAATAATATAAAATAATGTTAAATTTGTAACTCTCGTGCAGTGAATTTAGTATTTTTAATATTTTTTATTAAATAATTTACACTATCAAACGTTCGGCGTCTTCATAAGTTACACTTTTAAGCCAGTTGTGCACTGTTTTCTTACAATCCGCATAGGACATTGTATACATTTTTAAGATTCTATTAATTTTATTATATAATTTTATTGACTGAGAATGGAATTGTCTAGAAGCAAAAAGTGTTTTTGTAGTAATTTGTGGTATTACTGAGAATGGTATCCGTTTTTTTAATAACTTAGGATCAACTATTGTAGTTTTATGTGTTTTAAGAATGCATTGCTGAATATATAATTTTCTTACGGTGAGAACATTTGCTTGATCATAAAGTGAATCAGTACTATACATCTTATTCTTACGTAATATAATTTTTAGAATGCATCGTTGAGCCCTTTCTCTGCTTATAAATTTTGATTTGAAGGTTCCACCCCAAATTGTAATGCAGTATTAAAGTATTGATTCCATTAATTATTATTTATTATTATTTAATGAAAGTTGCGATACCGTCTGTATGTAATTTTTAGTATATTGTTAAACAATATACTTTTCTGGAGTTTGTTTCTATTTTTTATACATTTTAAAATACCTGGATTAATCCAAGGTTTTAAAATTCTTTTATTAGATGAAATTTTGAAAGTTTTTGTGTATTTATATAAACAATCTGTTATTAATTTAATAAGTTCATGACATAAAATATTAGGATCTGTTAGACTATTTAGGTAAATAAGGTCAGTTTTTTGTAAGTCAGAGAGTGCCTGTGAATAGTTAGTTACAGTTTTAGTGATATTACTTCTATGCAATATAAATTTATGAAATAAACTAATTACTGTCATTTTGTGATCAGTTATCGTTGTATCTAATATTGCAACTACGGATGTCAGTTTAGCGGACGAAAAGTTAGATATGACGTGGTCCAAGCAGCTATTTATTCTTGTATCATACTTGTGATCAGGTAATAAGTTGTGTGAAGCCAGCATATCCAGATAGATTTCCGAAAATTTGTCACTGTAACCTTCGATAATGTTAATATTAATATCTCCAATAAGGACGATGTTTTTTGAAGAAGTTATTGAATTTAGATAGGCATCCAGAGAATTTATAAATGTGATAGGATTTCTTTCTGATGGAGAACGATAGATACCAATAATATTCAATTTAGGAGTAGTGATTTCTAAGCATGACGCGCCTTGAATTTTTATTTCTTTCATTGAATGTGTGATATTTTTTTACAAATATTACGACCACAAATATTATAGTAGAATACAAATATTATCATTTTGATTGATCTTATTACTAGAACTATAAGTGGTATATGCTGGTTTAATCGGTAATGGTTTATTTTCATTAATTCTACATTCTGTTAAAATGATTATATCAATAGAGTGTTTAAGCATGCTAAGATTAATATCAAGATCATCTAAGTTACTGCTGTTGTTGTGGACACTCCTAATATTTTGGTGAACGATAGAGCAGGTAGGTTTTTCACGCGACATGTGGTTATACAGCTCGGACAATGAACAGTTGACAGCGATTGTGTTATGCAGATTGTCTAATTCATTTAAGATATTGTTTTGATCATCCATAATTGGGATATATAGCAACTGAATGTGTGGAGTGTTTTTGTAATATACGAATGCAATAGCATATTGAGGTAAACAATATTTTTTTCAATACAAGTAGATGAAATAAGTCTATCATAACGTAATACGTTACAAAATGATTATTATGTGTATGTTTGCAGTACATAAATACCACAGTTAATTTGATTTTATAACTTATATTAGATAGTGCGGAATATGAGTAATAAGTATAATGAATACATATAGTGTAATGAGTATTATAAATGTAATAAATATGAATGTTATGAAAAAATATAAATATGAATAACTTACAGTTTTTTAGTACTATATAAAGAATATTCACGGATTAAAATACCAAAACTAGTCATTTCTTTCTAAGATCTTGAAGTTGTGCTTCTTTGTAAATAGCAAGTACTGGCGAGTCGTCGTCGCGTCTTAAGTACACCTTTCCATAGTTAGTCCAACAATATTTGTAGTTATTGGATTGTTTAAAGTCTCTGGCCAAAAAATATGATCTTGAGTAATGAGATGTAAGATTTTCCGAGATAAAGATTGGTATATCTTAGTTGGTTTGAAAGCCTAATTGTTTCGCACTTAATTTGTTTGATTTATTTTTATAATTATAACTTTTTGCTGTTCGCAGTAAGTCATCTTTTATGAATGTGTTAGTGAATTCTACGATTAATGAACTTCTTTCTTGCTTTTGCTTTTTAGTGCGAATTATGTCTTTAATTTCTGATCTATCTATATTTACCTTTAGGCAGTCTGATACCGTAGTAATCATTTGCAGAAGATCGTTTTTTTTTCTCTTTCCCTGTTAAAGGAACGTTTCTTATTTCAATGTTGGCTTTTCGTTCAATTCGTTGATTATCTTCAAGCTTGCTTTCAAGTAAAATAATTTGCTCTTTATCTTTTTTTCTCTGCATTTCCAGTTTTGCTACTTTAGCTTTAAGCTCAGTGTTTTCTTCTAAGAGGAATTCTAGTGTAGTTTGCACGCTGTTACTAGTTTGTTGGATATCTTTTACAGTCTCTAAAATTATGTTAATTTGTGAGTTTTGCGTTTCGATTAGTCCATTTATTAAACATTTCACTTCGTTTTTTATATCCGCAGACATATTTTGAATAAGTTCAGAAGTACAAAAAGTATCAGTTGGCGATCTTCTTCTTTTAATACGAGAAGCAATATATGTGGGCTTTCTCGACTCATCCTCAGCTGTTATATCCGGAAAGGAATTTGATTTTTCAGGAGTGCGCATCATCTTTAATACTATGTTACTGTAGCAAAGTGAGCACAGTAAAATATTATAAGTTATCGTAAGCTTGTAATAACGATGGAAATGCACAAGTTTATAACATTAATTGCGATAGTTTGAAATTTGTATATTTCCGTTATGTTACTTCGTAAAAATTCCAAGTAAATTAATCAAAAATAATAAGCAGTATTTTTATTACTTATTTATCAATTCTCCTTCCTTGTAGCCTAATCAATTATTTTTCTCTCTCACTCTCTCTTCTTAAGCTCCTCAACCTCGACGAAGATCGCGATCAATCAAAAAACAGTTTTGATAATTGGGCAAATTAGTCGTTAAATAATTTGCAAAGTACCAGGGCGACATACGAATGAAGCAGTTATAATGTATGTACTGTCCTTTATAATATTTCCAATAAAGCACAGTTTGGTGTGATCACTTGAGTTCCACACTCCACTCCTTTCCTTTGTAGATTTATTTTAGGTGCTCGTATCAAGGTACTAGGGCGCCATAAGTTCAAAAAGGTGTTCGGAACTGAGGTAATATTATTTGATGGATCGACAAAGAGGTGTTAAATTAGTTGATTTAAATAAACCACAAAATATTCATCAATTAGAAATAAACAATATTTCAATACTTGCGATCCACGATGTACTAGGATAGCATGAGTATACTGGAGGTATCGCCGTGTTTCCGATGCAATCAACGGCGTTGTGTGCGAGTACGTAGCACCTCTTCATGCACTATGCGTTCCTATTTTAATTGCTCACTTATTTATCACAAATATTTATTAATTGTATTTTTTAATAAAAGTAATAATTTCTATACACGTCTACACCGTACGGCGGTCCAAGAGGAAGAAGATATTTTTTTTTTTTTTTTTTTTTTTTATGAGATAAGACAACATACCTTATATGTTTTATTCTTTACTAGGTGGGTGTGGATGACGTGGGAAAGATTCAATACCTTAAAGCTATAATTATAGAGGATGATGGCTGTACGCACAACGAAGGCATCTTGTCATACGTCGCAGGAGGTTTCCCGAACTGCTACGATTCTAGCTTCTTTAGCCTGCAAACTGGAAGAGTTACTACTCAACGTCCTTCTAACACTTTTAATCGAGCACCTGGTACGTGAAATTATGTTTTTTTGAGGTAATCATTTCTTATGGGAGTGTAAACCACTTCGTAATGTAACACGTTATGGCACCAGTATGTCTGACTAGGCAGGCTTTATAGTTTATCTTAAAGAAAACTTGCTCCTATTTTCAGGAACATTAGAAGGTATCGCCGCTATTGAAGAAATCATGGAGCGCATAGCTTTCGAACTGAAAAAAGATCCGACAGAGGTTCGTCTAGCGAACATGAGGGCAGAAGACAATGATATACCAGAGTTGATAGAGAAGTTGAAAGTCCAAGCCGATTACGATAAACGGCGTGCAGAAGTAGACCAATTTAATAAAGACAACCGTTGGATGAAAAAAGGTCTACACATCGCTGTGATGCTCTTTCCCGTGGAATACTATGGGAATTATTCGGCTATGGTTTCGATATATCGTGGGGATGCAACTGTAACTGTCACTACGGGTGGTATAGAGATGGGCCAAGGAGTCAATACAAAGGCAGCCCAAGTCTGCGCGTACGAGCTTGGAATATCTCTAGATTTAGTATCTGTTCTACCAAGCTATTCCTTCGTTGCCGCTAACAATGTATTCTCGGGTTCCAGTATTGTCAGCGAAAGTGTGTCCTACGCTATACAACGGGCATGTCAGACACTAAGAGATAGATTAGCACCGATAAAGGCGAAATTGGTCAATCCTACTTGGTTGGAACTCATTCAAAAGGCTGGAGAGGAGCAAATTGACCTTGTAGCTGAGTATATGATGAACGATAAGGACCCCAACCTACAGGACTATAGTGCGTTTAATGTTACAATTTGTGAGGTACAGTTGGACGTGTTGCTCGGAAGGTTCCAGATAAATAGAGTCGATACGCTAGAAGATGCTGGTTTGAGCGCTAATCCAGCTGTTGATATAGGACAGGTACTAGTTTTTTAATTTTTGTATGGTTATCTTTTGTTATCAATTTGATTATAATAGTCCTTTTTATAAAAATATATTTGCCTATTTATAAACGTCAGGTCACGTACCCCCAGGTGGGTAATGGGACATATGCCTTATTCATGTGACTAATTGATCTAATTTCTTCCTGTTCAATCCAAAAGTGAAATATAAGGAATATGACGAAAATATGAAACAATATAATCATATGTTTTTGAACTGAAAAAAATTATTTATATCGATGATACAGTCTTTTATTTACAGGTGGAAGGAGCCTATATACAAGGACTGAGTTATCACACATTCGAAAATTTCGTGTATGATAAGCTAACTGGGAAGTTGTTAAATGATAGAGCTCTGAATTATGAGGTATATTTAGCCAAGGATATTCCTGTGGACTACAGGGTATATTTGAGATATAATTCGAAGAATACGAAAGGCGTATTGGGAGCCAAAAGTAAGTGTGAAAATTTTTAGGTTAGGGTTAGGAATGGGTAAATAACTTTTAACCAATATTTTTAGAAATTATAATTTAAAAATTTCTATCTATTTAACTTTCTTCTTGTATTGAAAAGATGCGGAAAACATAATTGTGTTGAATTATGGGTTTATATAAAATATCGATATTTCTTATAGCGGCCGGAGAAATGGGCGTGTGTACAGGCTATGGTATAACTTACGCCTTGCGGGAATGTATCAACGAATCCCGAAAGGATTCTGGTTACGATCTCTCAGTATATTACGATTTTGGTAAGAAACCCCCTTAATATAATATGGACTTAAATTAAGGATAGAATTTAAATTAAATGATATAACAAGAAATGCAATTAACAAATAATATTTTTTTTGTATTGTTATTTTCTCAATAAATAGGTAATTTCTTTCCTTTCAGACTTCCCCCGCAACACAGAAGCTATATTAAAAGCGTTGGATGTGAAATTGAGCGAATTTATATTGATGCCATAAACATTGCCTGAAAACAAACGTCCACATTCTATAGATATTGATGAAGCTTTAACTTTAAGAGTAATTATTAGTTCTAAATGTCCAGTTTCTCTTTATGTATAATATTTTTTGAACCTCCTGCTTCTACCTCGGTACATGGTTGTTTTTTTCTATAATTGTTTCATATGCCGTATTCATAATAATTGTAACATGATTTTATGTTTAACCTCAAGATTGTGAGTAAGTATTCTGGTAAATACCATCAAGGCAACTTTTTCCAATCATCTTAAGTAAGGTTAAAAATGGGTATATAGCTCATTTTTATACCGAATGGATAAATAAGTGTAATGTTTTTATTTTACAATTCAATGACAATGTCTTACAAGTTCCTGTTATTCTATAATTAAATACGTAGTTGTTTACATTTTATAATAACTATAAAATAACTATATAATTATATTGATTTTCTATTTTAAAAAATAAATGGATTTTGTTATTGTTTTTGGTTAATTAATTTATTGTCCTAAACGAGAATAATTATTCTCTAAATAAATGTAAAAGCTGAAATAGTAGTCTCTGCTATTAAATATATATAAATGATACAAGTATCAGAAGACAATCATAAGGGCCGCTCCCCAAAGGATTAAAAGGAAGGCTACTGGGCTAGGAAACGTAGTATTTTGAGTGTGAGAGTCAGCCACAATTCGGCACGAATTGGGCCAGCTCGCACCGGAGAAGGTACCACACACCTCACGGATAGTTGGCGTGAAATAGCAGCTTGCTACTTTATATCGTTCGGTGAGTTGTAAAGCTGGAGGCACGTATCCTTTTCCTCACCATTTCTACTCCATTCCTTTATTCCCATCGTCAATTCTTTCTTTATCCTTTACTCCTTAAAAGGGGGAAACGCATTTGCAGCGGCCCTATCTCTAAATCATCTAAATGTTCATAAGCGGTGGGGATCGCTTACTAGGCGAACGACAAATATATTAAAAAAACTATTACTTTCAGGATGAAATAAGTAAAAACCAACATAGTCAATACATGTTTATTGTTGCTCCATAAAAACAAAAAAGTACCAGCGAGACTTCCATAGTACAATTTAGGCCCTAATCATATTAGGCATTAACTTAGGCCACCAACAAAATTAAAAATTATCTCATTAATTACAGACAGAAAATGATTCTAAAATAAAAATAAATACCTATTGTAAATCACCATTTACTATACAACTTATGCTTATGTCTAGTTAAAAAAAAATCGTCCATACTAATCGTAAAATATACATTAATCTATACACAATATCAACAGTTGGGTGTTATGCAAAAAGTGCAATAAAATAAATTACATCTAACAGTTACTGATGCGGCGAATTGACACGCGATTGTAGATTCTATTTCTTTTGTCTTGCGTACATTCGAGTCCTAGAATCGCGTGTCAAATACATGTTTCGAAAGCGAATTTGGTCAAATATCATTATTTATAACAAACATTTGCCGAGTTTTTGTGTGATGTGGGAGATTTGTTTTCGGCAAACACTTCTACTCATAGAAAGCTTCGTATAGTCCTTTATGGCCAACATTCTACTCGAAAACTACCCTTGTCAAGTTTGTGACTAAAAGTAACAATTTACAAATATTTTTTCGTCATATTTGAATAGTCCGAAACGTATCTTGTAATAAATTGTTAATATAGTTTAAATTTATTTTACTTTTAAATGTTACGATTTTTTTTCACATTTTTAATTATTCTCATATCGTTATGTTAAATTGAGATTTTTTACCAATTTACAGTATCCATCGTCAATGACAAATGTTGTAATAGTACTGTGAATATGTTACAAGAGATTCATTACAGATCTAATTTTGAACAGTTCTATTTTTTCAGATCTTTATTATTTAATAGTTTGTAAGTTTCCGAATCGTAAATCAGAAATCCATCTCATTATGTCCAAATCTATGTTCTGATTTACGACAAATTTTAGCAACACCGTTACAACCAACGTAACAATAACAATGTTTTTGTTAAAGTACATTAATTTTAATATCACTGTTTGATATAATTAGTGGTATAATTACACTGCGTGTCGACACGATATTAAGCCGCAGTAAAACTTACATATGTACACCGTCCTCACCGACCCGTTAAAATTAAACACGATATTAAAAAATTACGTGACGATATCGTATCGTATCGTGTCATGTCGTGTCGTATCGCATTCCAATCGTATCGTAATTGGCAGTGGTTTAGCGAAATACCGCGCTAATTCGAGTTATACATTAAAGTTATTGAGATTTACAAGACCTAACATACTGACATGTTATTCAGATAAGCACCTCTTATTAAATAATTAATAAAACGCGAAACTATTTCTTTGGATCTATGTGAGTCTACTGCTCTACCGCTCTATACCCTGCACATAATATAAACGATGTCTTAAATGAATGTATTTTATGAGATTTATTTTTGCTCTTAGTATTTTATCCCTTTTTAACACGTTTTTAACCAAACCAACCACAAATTTTCTGGAAAAGTAAATTTTAGACAAAATTGAAAGTTGTACATGTATTACATTGTCTTGGATGAAATTCAGATGTTCATTAAATAAATCTCGATACAATACTATCATTTTAGGCGCACTATATATAGTTAGCATGATCTGTCGAACCCTTAAGCATAAGCACTAAACCGTAAAACTTATACAAAATTATTGAATATATTACAGCCGATGTCTAACCGATAGCTACGTAAGATGAGGTATATAGTCGATAATCGCTTTTCGTCCAAATATTTAAATATTTCAAAATTTATTATTCCTTTTATTTGGATATAATAATTGAATTTCGCCTTGAACTCACTTTAATACAATTTTAAAATATTTTATAAATGTAATATACCATTAGTATAAAATATTGAGAAAGAAAGGGTATCCAACAACGGAAATATAATTTAAAATAAAACTATTAATTGCAAATTAAACTAAATTAATTAGATTTGTTGTAGAAGTCACAAATTTTATGGTTTTTATATATTCTTTATTTAGAGTCCAATTGAGAGAAATTTCACATCAGCAATTAAATGTTGCTATATATTTATGTAATTTTTAACTATGGGTTTAATATATTAAACACATTTTTGGAACACATTTGTGTTGAATATTAGTCGATTTTCACTAGAAGCTGTTGTGTCTTGTTTTATCAAAAAACACACTTATCTTCAAAAACTTTTGATCCATTTTTCTATACATTTGTATTTTAAGTTTTCTGGCATTATTTAAAATTCTACTTATTATTGTAATTTAGGCATTTCAGGCATTAGGCATTCATCTTTGTTAATTTTGTGTGTCCTAACAATGTTAAGTGTGGCAACGACTCAATATTATTTGAATTATAACGTCATAGACTCATGGATTAAGTCACTTTGTTTAAATTCTTAATCGTCCTTGAAATATTAACCTTTATTTCTTTGTCAACGAAATAATATTATCTTTTAAAATTGGGACTGAAGCACATATATCAATATTCGGTGTCCATTGAATTTTTCACGCGACGCCGTGCGTGTGCGCATGTCTCATGAGCGTAGATTTAAATACATCCGCTTCTCATATAAGACATTACTGTTGTATTGATAGTTTTTTTTATCCATCCTGCGTGTGAGCACTTTCATATGATCAGGCATAGGTATTTATATATAAGGTTGCATGTGTGTTGGTTGAAAGTCGAGGTGTGCGAAGAATTTTATTTATATTGAGTTTTCTATTAAGATTACGACAGAATAAATTATTTAAAGATCAAATTTGACTTCTAGAATTCTTTTTTTTGTATATATTTCACGCGACGCCATCCTGCGTGTGCGCTCGTTTCTTATGATCCGGTGTTGATTTCAATATATCCGGTTGTCCGTGCGACAGCACCCTCGCGTCCAAATGTTGGTTAAATGTCGACGTGTGCGAGCTTAGTGTCAACGTGGCGTTCCTATCAGAACCTAGTGTCATTGTGGTGTTTGAGTTTAGTGTGTGTGTGTGCGTATGGTGCATGTGCGGCATAGTGGATGGTGAAGAGTGCGGCATTGTGGATGGTTTCCGGATCCGGTGGCTTCCGGTGCGAGTGAGTGAGTTCATTTGCGGTGTGCCCGGATGAGTCGGCCGTAGTGTGTTCTTGTAGTCCGCTATTAGATGCGTGAGCTCGACCATCTGGAAGTAATTATTTTCTATTTACTTAATACTTCATTACAAATATACTTAACAAAATGCCGAGCAGAGACAATAGAAACATCTACGCTAATAATAAAGAGTTTGTTTACTTGTTTGAACCAACGTTAGGAACTACTAGCCCGATTTGATAAATTCTACCAGTGTTAGATAGTTTTACATTTATAAAGAAGGTAAATGATATATCACAATGGCCGGTATTATCACTGCTGCTGTTATAATGTTTTTTAAAAATTCGATTGTATAGTGTTTATGAGAGGGGTATAAGCTGGATTCATATAAAATAGAGTAATTTTTTATATACTGATGCTTGAACGAAATTCAATATAAAGTATCAGATTTTTTTCAAGTATTTTTTCTTAGATAATAGAGAAAAAAACACACTCATCGAGTTTCTCTTTCCCATACAATTTAGTTAAAATCAATTTTGATTAAATTACTCACTCTAGGTTTATTGAGACTGATCAACATCTTGTGAACGGGGCTGGTTGAATCCTCGGCGTCTATAAGCATCATCAGGTCGTCCTGCGAAATAATTGCAAGTGTGATATTATAAACAGTTCTGAATGTGGTTTGAAAAAAAATTATCTTGTTCTTTATACGGGTATCGTGGCTAATAAAACACAAATATGTTATGTCGTCGTTAGATTGTAAAAACGGTCCGATTATAACTGGCGAGACTGTATTTTTTTTTATTATCAATTAAACGCACTAATTTTCGTTGGATTATATTGCAATTGTATCGCAGAGACGTATTATGCCAAGAATTTACGTTACTTGGCCTGCCTTAACCTGAACCAAACCTAACCTGATAAAACCAAGAAAAACAATTTTTATAAATAAAATGTAGTGAATGTTAATATGCAAGGTTATCATGGTAAAGTTAAAAATTAAATTATCATAATTATGATGCCACCTTTTTCTGTAGGCATTTTTTACTAGTTAAATCCATAAATACACTTGTATAGATATATATATTAAATAACACTACACACCTGCAAGCCACCGAACAGGCCGATTGAGTTGAGCGCGTACCGGCCTATAACCGACATTGAGGCCAGTTCTAGCACCGCCACACCGTCTTCAGATACCGCTAGCCACGCCATAGACAAATCTGGCTGCTTTATCTGAAATATTTATTAACAATAAACAGATCATGCAGAATATTAATAATATTATTAAACATGCTGTATATTTTTATTAGGTATTAACGTATCGCAAGGGGCGAAGCAAGAGTAAGGAGCTATTTCTAAATTAATATCAAGAATATAATATTATATATAACATTATATAATATTCATATCATTGTTGGAAGACTGAATAATAAAAACTAACAGAGAGTATAAAAGGCGGTACAAGTGGTTTGGAATCTATTATTGTTTAGAAATTAAAAATTTTTGAACGGATTCTAAACGCGATTTATTAATTATATTTTTAACCCGACGTTTCGAACACTTTACAGCGAAAGTGGTCACGGGGAGACTCAAGACAAGAACATAATATCTACTATTGTGTGTGCTTTGATGGTTCATGTTTTGATAATATGTGTAAAGATGAAATTCAGTTTTGATTAAACAGCTCATGTAGTTTTTAAATTAAAACCACTTCTAATAGCTTAGATTATTATTATTACTCACCCTGGCTTGGAAGAGAGTAGCTCCGAAGAAGGGCCACTTCCTGGTACAGTTGAGGTATATCCGCACGCAGTCCGCCGTGCTGCGGCCCTTCAGCGCCGTCCATTTTGTTCGCAGTTTTTCTTCAATGTCTCTGCGGGCGGGACGATTCGAAATTTAAAAAGTGTATCGAACGTGAATCGAATCAAAATCTTGTTGGTGTCACAAATTTGTCAAAGGTGAAAAAGGAAAGATAGAACGGGACATAGATTAATTACATTATTTTTTTATTAAACTTATGTTAAGAGTGATTTGGCTATTTTTTGAGCATTACAAAACTTTACATATGCAACAAAAGGTGGGTCTTTATAAATGAGCTTTCTTTTAACTCTAAAAATACTTATTTGTGTACATGTTGCCTTCTCCCGTTAATCTGTGTACTGACTTGTTAGCCGTCTATTGGGTAGAGCAATCCTTTTCCATATATCGGCATTTCTCGTATATTCTGTATTCGTTCCTCTAAATCTCATGTTCTTGTTTGAACTCTATCACCATCTACGTATGTGCTTCTATGTCTCTTTCTCTGTGTGTATAAACATGTTTGCGTGCGAGTCTCTGTTACTCACGGGTCACCCATACATATATGGGTGGGGTGGGATTGTGTGTACGTGTGTCGCTAAGTGCCTTTGTGTGCACATACGTGTGCGCGTATGTAGTTTGCGTGCTTGTGTGCGTGTGCGTGTGCGTGTGCGTGTGCGCATACCTCAGCTCGTTGGTGGCGGCGCGGTAGCGGTAGGGGTAGAAGCGGTGCGCGAGCGGGTGCGCGTGCTGCGAGTTGGTGGGGCAGAAGTCGCCCATGTCGAGCTGCGCCATCAGCGCGCCCAGCTCGGCCGCCAGCTCGCGCGTCACCGGGAACCGCCCGGCCACCACTGCGCAACGGTTTGCTTATAAGTCTCGATGACGTACAGGGGTGATTGCTAATTAAGATACAGTGAATGACACTCTCACTGTATCTTAATTAACAATCAATGGAATTTTTTAAATTCTACCAGCAAAATTCTCTTCGAAACAACTTTTGAAAAAGTTTCTAATTTCTTACATTATAGACACATATAAAAGAACTTTGCAAGTATATGCGGATGGCCAAATACAAAACTAGAAGGATTATCGAAAATTACTCAAAGGCCCGTCGAAATTGTCTTTGGCCCGATTTTATGAAAACCTAATGATTTAGTTTCTGTAAAAATATAACCAATTCTACCGAGCAATCGAAGTTGTTGATTTGGAAAAAA
>NC_052117.1:2026641-2063265 GCF_012273895.1 Zerene cesonia
TGAAAACCTAATGATTTAGTTTCTGTAAAAATATAACCAATTCTACCGAGCAATCGAAGTTGTTGATTTGGAAAAAAAAAGAGGAACCGTAGCATACCCAGTAACATTCATTAGTATAAGTGGCGCGTTTAACGTTCTAAGCGTATTAAAATAAATGTTATCTTTTGGGTCTAAGAGGATTTACATTAAAATGAGTTATGTATTGGGCATACCGGAATAATGCGGGACATGAGATTTTTTATATTGAATCTAATATAGAAACAACATAACCCTCCAGCATACACATCTATCTGGAGTGCCACAGGGAAGGACAGGCCTCTGTTGGTGGTATTTATTAAGTTCAAATACTGTAATGTTTTACTCAAAGTTGATGCAATTTATAAATTTTGGAGTGATTCAAATGGCGCATGAGTAAGATATTTTACTGCGGTATAAATAAGCACGTGTCTCCAGCCACCTATCTCCAGACACAAACATCCACAAACTCAATTTTGATTGGCACGTTGTACGTGAAAGAAGTAGAAAGAAAGAAAGAAAAATATTTATTACAAATTAAGTACAAACAAGTACTCTTCATTATACTTAAGAGTACAAACCTTGCTGGTTGATTTGATAGCAGAGCAACAGCCGCTCCTTGTCCGTCTCGGTTCGCACGGACCCCTTGAAGTAGAGCCTGTTCCTGTATGTGAGGCGGATGACGCGAGAGTTCTCGAACTTTCCCGAACCTTTCTCTCGGAGCGCGGTCTCCCATCGGGATATCACGTCGCACAGCTGACAAAGAGGACACGACAATTATAGATGTTTTCATGATATTTATTTATAACAATTAAGTTCTTTGATCATGTTTTATCAAGTCTTTTGCAGTTTTTTTTCTATATAAATATAAAAATAGTGATAGTACCAATGTAAGAAAAAAATTAACTAAATATTTGGAAAAATAAATGAATCAGATATATGAACTATTAAAAGAGACGGATTTAAATAGTGAATTTTGATGTACCTAAAACTATCCTAATTATTCTTAATCCTAATTTACTTTAAACATAAATACTATAAAACTGATGCACGTAGTTGAACTCCTTAAATATAAACAAAATATCACAAATCAAATAGACAAACCTTCTTATCCGGCTTTATGTGATGTTCTAGATCTTTCTCGATGGGGTCGTCGCTAAACAGAGCGAAGCCAGACGCGGATGACTCCCGACAGCCTAACTCCGAACTTAGTGTCGATAGGAACTCTTCTACCGTCGTCGATCCGTCGAAACTTATCACCTGGCATACAAATGGGATTTATTTTAATATTTTAAGGTTTATGATGATTAATGTTGAGCATTATACTATTCTTAAATTAAAAAGATTCAACGCCATTTACTAGATCATCGATCATCATCAGCCCATATATGTTCTCACTGCTGGGACAAAGGCCTCCTATGAGGGTTTATGCTATAATCTACCACACTGGCCAAATGAGGGATGGCAGATTTCACATATCGTCGAATTTCGGATTCTCATACATGCCGGTTTCCTCACAATGTTTTCCTTCACCGTTTCGAGCAGTGGTGATGTTATCCACATGTGCACATAAATTGAAAAATCAATTTATTTCCTACACGCTGGCCTGATCTCGAATTAGACACTTATCGATTTTGAAGTCTGATGTCCTCACCACTGAGCCACCACAGCTTTTAATAGATGAAGCACCGTTTTTTGACCGGCAGATTTGATTTAGTCATAATCATCTTTCTCACACACTTATATTTTTTATTTCTATATAAATCATTATGATGGAATATAAAAGAAAACAAACCTACCTGATAGGTATTATTGAGCATATGAACGGGTATAGCATGTGGCAAGCTATGGTGATAGGGGTTTTTCAACAATATAGATAACACTTCCATCCTCGACGGTTTGTCTGTGCGTCCACCATTACGTATAGTACGCTCGAGCGCACGCGCACAATATGCCGCGTATTTACCACATTCCGTTCTGAAATATGGTAAGTAATCTTGCAATTTTTGTAATTGTTTCATATAAAAATATAAGTTATTCTACTAAATGAATATTATATTTACTAGACGTTAAAAATAATTTATATGACTTTGATTACGACCGAGAGAATGAAGACAGAATGTTCTATATTATCCCAAAAACATTAATAAGTAAGGTTGAAAATAGACACACAGTTAAAGATAATTTATTTTAATTTAATAACGACCAAAAGAAAGAATGAAAGAGTTTTTAATTACTAGAACATCAAAAATATTAACTTAATTATTCAAAAATCATCCTTAAAAATAATTCATTTGAAAAATACCTAGAACACAAGAAAAAATTTGTTTAATGTGAATTCGTCTATATTTAACCACACTCACATTTTAAGTCTTGGTACGTATGACCTATTCCCTAGTAACACTCACTTTGTATCCGAATGCCTGCTCAAATGCAACTTGAGGTACCACAGCAATCTATTGTTCCTCGGCACAAAGAGACTGACCGCGAGGGCCAGTAGCTGCCAGCCTTGTATGAAACTGTATGTCGGAGGATTGCTTTTACAATCCACTGATAATAATGGTGCCTGAAATATTCCAGAACATTGTAGAAATGTTTTTGACCATGTCTGAAGAAAAAATACTTGTTATTTCTTCTAGATGCTTTTCTCATATGCATTCATGAACAATGTTCTTAAAAATTACTATATATTTTACTGGCTTCTTAAAATTTAATTAAAAGGCATTATTTATCATTTATCGGATTCATATATTTATCATTCCTTTAACATATACCTATAGCAGATTTTAGAGGGAGTTAAGTTCAATTTACACTTTGTATACAAAGGTAACTTTAAAACTCATTTATACTTTGAAAGAGCTTTTTATACTTAAAATACCTCCTAAGTATACATCTTTAATTTTCTATTTATTTTTAAGCCATCTTCTATATACCATATATTTTTTTTTTCTTTAAATTATAACAATATATAACGTCACGTCATGTTTGAATACATTCTTTCAAATAGTAAATCATTCCAATTGAGTATGAGAAAATTCGACGTAATGCTTCCAATGACTGTTATCTATTTTCCACTACCTTATTGAATATAATTAATATTGAAATATGAGATTAGAGCGATATAATAATATACATATTATTATTGCTGCATGAAGGGAACTAAGTAAACGTCCACGTAAGTATTTCCAAGTAAGTCCACAGTGTTAATTTATATGTAGAAGCCAGGAGATGACGCCACCCCCTACCTTTACTATCTTAACATTTTTAAGTGGCCACTATATTACTGGAAAACGAGCAATAACGTAGCACAATTTATAACACCTAGCAGACACATTTTTGTTATATCCGACATCACTGGAACGTCAGACACCGACTCCACTCCATCTTTAAAAGAGTCAATACAGCTCTATCCGCTAGTTATTCTAATACAGTCTGGAACAAATATATACTCTGGAAGAAATTCAGTCCTCTTCACTCCTTGGTTGTTCTTATAGATAGTGAGATTTGTAGAGGACTTAATACGCGATAAGATCGTCTTAACCAGTCCTCAAAGCGAAGAATTTCTAGCTGTGGTTATGTCAATCCTTTTACACGTTGTTCGGAAGGACATTATACGCAATAGTGGCATCTAAAATGAGTCCATAAAACGTAGCGTATCCTAGGAGCGCACTATAACGTATGTACCTGTATGGAGCTAGGCGAGCCAGCCGGCTGCGGCATGTCTCCCTTGTCGCCGGCCACGGACGACGCGCCCGTGTCGCAAGTGAACAACGACTGGGTCGCACACAGCAGCAGTTGCTGTACAAATGAAATGTTGGTGGGTCCGGACGTGAGTGGGGGGCTTTATTTTATAGGTTTATGTTTGTAGACGTCACTTCTTTTCGTTTTTTTTTTTTTGGCAAAGGGTATATGTGATACACAGTATACATTTAACAGGGGATACGTTTGTATTCATGCGTATGATCGTGGTTTTGATCATGCATTTTTTATGATGGGCTCTAGACATATATAATAGAACAATAATTTAAATCAAAAATATTCCTTTAAAACAGGTTTATGAGAATGTCTTATAAAATACTATATAAAAAAAAATACTTTATTAAAAAAATTCATTGACCCAGATTTAAGTTACAGTTTAGTGCCCAGTGAATTCGTGTTTAGTTTTTAATGTGAATATTTTACAGTGATACCCAGGGATTTACCACATTTATTTAACTCCAATCTTACAAGGTGTAACTGCATAATCTTTACTTAATCGAGGGGAGATTGCTTTATTTATGTCGACATAAGTTGCATGACACGTGATTATGGTCAGCGATGCACTGCCCCCGAAGTAACAAACCACCGATTTATCAAACACACTATAAATAAAAACATATATGAAAATATGGGCCATTAAACAGTTACTTACACGGTCAAAGCTTCATATAAAGTGGGTGTTAGTTTTGGCGTGACTATTGAATTTTTATCAGCGTTAATTAAAATTTCACAACATTGTCTTTTATCTTTTATAATATATGTTTTTTTTTTAAGATTTAAGACTAGCAGCTTTGACATAACATTCAATTAAATTATTTAAAGTCGTGTATTGGCGACTGAAAAAATAGTTTTGAGATGATTTCTTGCAGGGATTAAAACGCAGCCCAGCGCCTAAGCAGCTTAAGAATTTGAGCCTATTTCAATTTTCAAAGATCGCATTTAGTTTCATACATTTTAGCAATTATTACCTCGTAATCCTAAATAGTACACTTAAAGATATGATACAATTCCTCAAAATTCTGATAGTATTAATAATTTGTTGATATTGTTTTATATCGTTATGTAAAGTATGTATGTATGCTTTTAAAATGAGTATTGTCACACTCAAACATATCAACAAGTTAAACTGAGTGAACTGTTTGTAACATTGACATTTTCAGAATAAAAATTTTACGGAGACTTCTATATGTAAATTCATTATAATTTCAATTGATAAGTTTCAATATTTTTTTGTATATAGTTGTAGATTCTTCAAATCTTATGGTTATCCTTTGATGTATTATAATACCGATTAAAATTATGCAGTTACACCATCCGATATCTCACTACTCACCTGAACTAAATAAAACGTTAAAGTAAATAGAATATATACCATAGAAACAGTCTAAAACATCAACCTTTACAAAGGAGAGTGCTAATAGAGCTAGCTATGATATGATAATATGAAAAAATTCATTCCCAAATACTAAGGGACAGGTTTGAACATTCTTGGATGAAAAAGTAAAACAAAAAAATTGGGAAAAAATTACACCAACATTCCATTTGAAGTAATCGCGAGTGTCAATTTGCTAATGTTATGGCAACATTCTTCAATATACATATCTTACCTCTTTACAATAAACTTTTTCAACTGTTACATGTTGCCAGAACGAAACGATCAAGTTGGAATTAAACGTTCCATTTTTAAACTGTATTATTTTTTCATAAAATTCAAGAAGCCAATAAATTAAACACCAACACGATTCCAAATTGATCAACCACGTTAAGCCGTTTATAGCACACAAAGCTAATTTATTGATAAATAAAAATGGCTTGTTAGTGTATTCAAAACTTCGACGCAAATAAAACCCACATAAAAGCGATGATACATTGCGCCTTACTTCGTAGCTTCAAATTACATGTTTACCCAACTCGGCAGAGTTATGTGACAACTATCTATACACACAACAATACTTTTTAATAGATTATTTTCTGTCTCTTTCGCCGAGTATTTAACCAAAACCCAAAGCATAAGCGTTATACAATAGAAATAAATGGCTATACAGCTTAATATCGTGATGAGATGTGAAGAGATCAATGTGAATTTACATATGAGAGAAGCGTTAAGCACCGCTTGAAGCTTAGCTATCAAGCTTGTATTGTGGGAGGCACCAGATATTACTTTGATTTAAGTAATTAATTTCGGTCCTTTCATTTATTTTTATTTAGATTTCAAAAAAGGTGTGGTCTCGGAACTTAACAGACTGGTACCGTAACGCGTTACGTAACGAAACTGTTTAATCCCCCCCCCATAAAAAAATTATCACTTCAATTTTAAATGGCTAATTAATATTTACACATTAGGACAAAAGTAATATCTGGTTAATGTTTAACAGGCACTTTCGAAGTTAATTTCTGGGATTTCAAAAAACCTGTTACGTCATGACCGTTAGTAACAAACGATTTTTATACTTGGATAAATATCATTTGTCGTGGAGGCAAATTAAAATGAATAACATTCGAGGCTTTTTTAGGTTTGATTGTGAACAAAATAGTTGTTCTTGGGCGAATAAAAAATTGTTGAATCTCATATGTTTTCAAATAAAAGGCTCGAATTTAGCTGCACGTGTTAATAAGAGGTCATGTGAATTAAAATTGTAATTTTATCATATTTGTATTATATATACAATACAGATTTTCAATTAATAAATTAAAAGAGAAAGTTAAGAGATTGACAAAAATAATGTAAAAATTTCAATTGAAAGTTATTTATATTAAGCGTTTAACCAATTATATATCACATGACCTCTACAATTAGGACACAGAGGTTTGGGTGCAGGAGGTCAGCTCTATTGGCACATTTGAGTCAGGGGCTTTTTTCAAGACTGGATTTTATATCAATGAACAAATGGTCTAGTCTATTGACATTTTTTTTTTTTTATTTCTATCCGATGCACGCGAATCAGTTGATTTTAATGTTTAATTAATTTTGAATCTATCAAAGACCATTTCAAACAGAGTCTTTGAATTTTCTTTTTCAAATTAAAAAAGGAGAGTCAAATATTGTTTTGAGGTAAAGATCAATACCTAGTAATTGAACAACATTTATTCACAAAAAAAGTTCTATATAATAATCTAAAAGATCCCCTTCCAAAAAGCTGACCTCCCCCACCCCCACCCAAACGAAAACCAGTGATAGCGCACTTACTGTTTTAAGCTTTGCTGCGTTCAGTTTTCTCGGTACCTGTACGGCGTGCTTGGGCGGCGCGTGCGGCGCGGACTGCTTGCACAGCGCCGACACCAGCTCGTCCTGCAGCTCCGCCACCTCCAGGCACTGCTGCAGCGCGTTCTGCGCCAGCACCACGTGGTAGTCGATGCCCGCCTGCTCCACGGCCACCGACATGAACAGCTGCACGCACTGGAAGTAGAGGGGAGGATATTAAAGTCGCGAAGAGCTGGACGCACTGGAAGCTGGTGGGGAGAATTTACGTTGCAGAACATGCTTGAAATATGCGAGGCTTAACGAGGAAGTGTTTTAATGTCCCAAAGAACTAAACGCTATATAAGATTAGCTAGGAGGGGATTGAAGAAAATTAAGATCTCGTCGTGCAGCTGCGGCATTGAAGTGTTTACTTAGCGTACCTGGTAGTCGATGTAAAACGTACTTGACGAATATCCAAACAAGCTGTGAAGAGAACTTAAGTTCTTAATTGAACATATGGATGCGTACAAGAATCGCGTAAGAAAAGCGATGCGTATAAGATTCTGCTCTGCTTCCAGTGTAACCTGTTGTTAAAAAATTCCTAAAACACTTAGCTACTAAGCAATTATATCAGAAATTAAACCATCATATAACATTATTACCTTAAACAATTTGAGCGCTTCTGCTTGTAGTGCTTCAGAATTAAGTGTGGTTAGTGGTGAAGTGATGTTTTCCTTCGAATACAATAATGTCGGATGCCTCCATAGCACACAATCTGAAAGTGAGGAAATATAATATGAGTAATAATAACAGTTTTTTTTAGTATTGAGTCAATTGAAAGTGCTTTCAACAAATCCAGGTACTGATTAGTGTTTTGCAATATAGTGACTACATTGTAGTGTGGTTCAAAATAGTGTGTTAATTAAATAAATAATCAGGTCTAGTATTATCAGACATAAATAGTCTACTATTTTTAACACATTTAAGTTCACAATGTGCTCTGTAACTAGTTTATTACATGTATCTCAGAAAACAGTGTTTTTCCTTAAGTTTATAGTTCAAAAAACATAATATTTGGTGCGTTAAGTAAGAATAGAATGTATAATGATTAAAAAAATAATGGGACCCAATTAGATGGCATCGGTCGTTTGAGTGTTTTACAGTGCATAGTGCAGTGCAGTTAAGCGCAATACAGGGCCATTAATCATATCCCGATATATTCTTATATAAACACTTACTAGGATCACCATCAGTTTCCATAAGCTTCTGCACCAACTGCTCGAAGTGTGTGCCCTGACTGCCCCCGCCCCCGCTCACTACAGTCAAGTGGTACAGCCACGAGTCCTTATCCGCTTTGCATTCGAATAGAAGGTAGGTTGGTCCCTGGAATCGGAGTTTTAATTTTGAGATATGGCGAATCGTTTTTACAGTTTCTTGGAGAACTATTTGCATGGTAATAGAAGAAAAATTACAAAATAAATCGGTTAGAGGTGAAAAGAAAGCTTATAATATAAAATATATATTAATTATATATAAAATATATAATAATATTCTTAGTTCCTAAGTGAATTTTTATAAGATTTTCTGATGAGATGATGATGTTAAAAGTCAATAAAATTGACCACTGGGCTCCAATCATGTCAATGAAAATTTGAGATCTATTCGTAAACGATTAAAAAAGTTTAAATAAAACATAACAACAGTTTTTTTTTGGTTTATTATAAATTTTTACATAAAACATCAAACTTGAATGCTCTGTACACTTATAGAAGAATTCAAACTCTACCTTCTACGTACCATACAGCAGTGATCTCGGGCACTTGTTGGTTTAAGTTCTGTTGTGTGGACCATTAATAAAAAAAGGGTGTTTCAGTTTCATCCAATCACCCACCTGATGCTGCGGATATATCGCGACGGTGAGGTGTTTCCTCGCGTCGTCGTTCTTCTCCTCCGAGTCGGAGTCGGACACGTGCTCCACGTCCTCCACGCGCGCGTCGCGCATGTTTATTTGGCCTGTGGGATTCTGGAAATATATGGTATAGGCTATTTTATCTGGTTTTTTGAAGATTTACAGTGATAATATTGATTTACCGAAGGTTATATCATTGAAAAATATAAGTTTATGTGTTAATTTTCCGTAAAATTCTGGAAATATATACAATCAAGTCATTAAAATTATGAGGTACTAGCTTTCCGCCCGCGGCTTCGCCCGCGTGGAATTCGGTTATATCGCTTTCATCTCCCTATTTCAACTCCTTCTACCATTTTTTTCGCAATAAAAATTATCCTATGTCCTTTCCCAAGTTCAGTTCTACTTCTATACCAAATTACAAAAAAATCAGTTTAGTGGTTTAGGCGTGAAAGCGTAACAGACAGACAGACAGACAGAGTTACTTTCGCATTTATAATATTATAATATAGTAGGGAAGTAGGGATTTGATGTTTTACATTGTATTTGATTGTAAGGATTATTTGCTTGCTTGTGTAAAGTCTACTCCTTTATTCCTTGTATCTGTCAGTCGGGCATCTTCTAACATTTCGTCTGGTATTCTATTTGTATTAGTATTATAAATGTACCTGAAGTTTGCTTTTAAGTATTAACAACTAGTAAGATATATAGGAGTAGGTAGAAACGTTACCTGGTCTCCAGGTGACCTAAAGTACAGGAACATTTTCCCCAGTAACACGCACCAACTCTTCTTAGCGTGTCCATTCTTGACTTTGGTGAGCCAGCCCTGTATCGTGGGCTTATTGTCTTCCTTGCTTAGCAGGAGTTTTGTTGCGTTTCGCCTTTGTACGTTCTGAAATTTACGATCGTATCGTTGAATTATAGTTTGACCTTGGTTATAAGTGGTTGACATGATCATTAAGCCAATGAGAGTTAAATGAATGGTTCCAACCATGTTGTTTTCTGAATAATCTTACTAAGATCCCTACAAATAACATTAAAACGAAAAAATCTATCGAATTTTAATAATTTTTTGGGTGTTATTAGTTTATATTATAATATATCTATGTTAGAAATATAAATCATAATTCTTAAGAAATTAAAAGTACGAAACATTCTCTCATTTCATATAGGTCAAACTTTTTAGGATTAAACTAAGACTTTATCCGTTTGTCTGTATGTCTCGTGAACCGATTACAGTAACTATTAAGTTAAAATTGAAATTTGATTATACATTTACAAAGAAAAAGAAAGGTTGACTTATTTTTCTTTGCAGTTGTTCTTTACCTTAGTTTAGCGACTCCCATCGCCCTGATCGATGCTTCATATACTTTCTTCATAATCACACTTAACTAGTACATACAAAATATTTGGTATCGTTTATCTGGTCATCTATAGGTATCTAAACGACCAACCTGCAGCACCCTGATCCAGTCCTCCATGGTGGCGATGCTGTCCGCCGTGAGGTAGTAGGTTCGGCTCCCGGTGAATATCTCGAAGGTGGCGGCGCCGTCGTTGCGCGAGATGCGGCACGCCTCGCCCAGCCCGATCTGCCCCTGCGGCTTGCGGCTCACTTCCGACTGCGACTTCCAGTACGAGAGCGTGCCGTTCTTTAGCACGAACCTGTCGTGTTGTATGTAAATACGTGTTAAGCGCGCAAACTTCACGTCAGTTTGATATAAATCATTTTATGCTGGAACTAGGTACTGACCCCGCAACTTCGCCCGCGCAATTCAATTTTTTATACAAAACCTATTTTATCCCCTTGGGGGTAGAATTTATCAAAATCTTTTCTGGCGGATGCCTAAGTCATAACATCTATCTGCATGCCAAATTTCAGCCCGATCCGTCCAGTGGTTTGGGCCGTGCGTTGAGAGAATACTATGGCAATCAGTCAGTCACCTTTAAGTTTTATATGTATTGAGATTTGCCGTGGCTAAATAAAATATAGGATATTGGGATTATTCTTATCAAAGAATAGAAAAAATCGAGTATGCGGCGACATTCCAACCCGCTTATGCTTAAACCATCACCCACTCTTAAATAATTACATTTTTAGTTGCCCATCTGGAGTTGTTAGTTTTGCAAGTCACATTCGCATTGGACAAAAACCTGTGACGCCATGAGATAATTACGATCAAATGAATGAAAAACACCGCCTTGGCAGTCTTGGTATAACTGTTAACGCGTGGACGTAGAACGGAGTGGTCTTCTCTTGTCTTGGCACACTGACAGATCGCAGAGTGCTGATCATCACTGAAAATCGATCAGTGAAAGAGATATATCATCTGCTCCATACCCCACTAGGGGGCACGGGACATGCCTTTGTAAATATCTATCTATCAAAACAACAATCAAATATAGTATCAGATGTTCACCCGTAAAATATATCAAAGAGGTATTTAATGTGGGAGTCGAGCACGCTTCGGCACGAATTGGGCTAGCTTGCATCGGGGAAGTACCACACCCCCACAGAAAACCGACGTGAAATAATAGCATGCTATTGTGTTTCGTACGGTGAGTGGGGGAGCCGGACGCCTGTATCCTCTTCCTTACCCTTCCCAGTCTTTCCTTTATTCCTCTCATCAATCCTTTCTTAATTCTTTCCCAATTTATAGAGGCGTGTCGTCTGCATTTGACCTTATGCCTCTCCAAATGTTCATGGGCGGTGGTAGCGTTTACCATCAGTCCACCCACCAACCCCATTACCGACTACGACATGGCCCGTTTCCTTTTCCTCACCCGTCCTAGTCCATTCCTTCTTTCCAGTCGTTAATCCTTTCCTTTCCCTTACCCCATAAAAGCGGGCAGCGCATTCACGGAGGTACTACCTTTGCGAATGTTTATGGGCGGTGGTGATCGCTTACCATCAGGCGAACCACCAGCTAAGATGCCCGCTATGACATAAAAAAAAGGCGTGGGCGCTCACCAGCGCTTGCGCCAGGTCTTGAGCTTGCCGCCCAGCTTGGCGAGGTGGCCGCTCTTCTCGAGCGCGTCGTGGCGGCGCGGCGAGTCGCGCGCCGGCTCGCCCAGCGCGTCCGGCGGCACCGCGTAGTCGTCCGACATGCCCGACTCGAACGACGTGTCTGTGGCGCGACGTTGCATTTTAATATAAGAGGAAGAATAATAATTAATGAGGGGCTAGTGACCCATAACACATTAGGACACTCAAATATCCCCACGTAAGCCTTCCAATTGAACGAAATGAAGGCTATATATGTACCGGGGGCGAAGCCGAGGCGAACACTGAAAGAATTTTTCAAATGGACCAGTAGTTTCTGAGATTACTGCGTTCAAACAAAGAAACTCTTCAGTATATTAGTATAGATTACAATTTTAAATTTCATGTTATGCCAAATTAGCGTTGCAAAACATAAAGTTTTATATAAATAGGATTTCCAATTAAATATTTAAAAAACTAGTATTTGTAAAGGAATCAATTCAGTTTAATAGCACACAGTGAAAATGGTAACAATGGATAAATTAATATGTAGTAACAATAGATAAAATAACATTAATGTTCCAATTCAATACATCAAATTCCAAGCCAAGTTCCGATGTGATTATAACAATATGCCATGACGTTACAAAAAGCTAAATAAAAACTATCATTTCCAATACCGCATTGAAAATCACAAATTATATTGCTTTAAAATACAAAAGAGAAATTAAAAAAAAATTTACATTCTACATTAGAAATCATCTAATCATCGAGCCAATACTATCTCTTCATTGACTACTCGCACAAGCAAAATCTTCATATACTACTACACACAACTACACAAGTAAATAAACATACTAACAATTACCTCTGGTTTTGCTCTGTTTACTCGGCGACCCGCTGCTGGAGCGCTTCGCCGGACTCAAACTCGAGCTGGTCTTGACACTTTTCGACGGACTGCTAGCACTGAGACTGGTGTCCGACGAGCTGCACTGGCCGTTCGTGTTGTTCAATACAAGCGCGTGCCCCGACGTTTGCTGTATCGAGGCTGGCAGGATGCTCGTCAGGTTCACATTGTTGATCGGCAGCTGGGACGTTTGGCCTGTAGAGAGTGGGGATTTTAGCGACTAGCGCCATCTAAAACTAGAAAGTTCTAGAAGCTATGTTATAGCTTGCCTAAATGTACTAAATTTAAGAAAGTTCTACGCTAATTCGATGTCGTATAAAATAATTTGTTATTTCACTTAACTTATTGTTAATGATTCGTAAATTTCAAAAAGCACAACATAAAAACAAGAAATGGTATCAATTATGATTCTATTCCTTTTTTACTTAGCAACAATTTCTATAAACAAGCTTTCTAAATTCAAAAAAAAATATTTTTTTTTTTAAATAAAATATATACCAAGAGCAGGGTTGTGATGCGGGGTGTTGTGTACAGTGACGCCCATAGATTCCTCGCCATCGGAAGAATCATCAGACGAATCGCCCGTGAATGGCATAGATCGGATTTGACTAGCTCTCTGAAAATTAATACATAAGTGTGTGTTGAATTATTACAATATTTGCAAACAATAGAGGCATGGTTATAATGCATTTCAAAAAAGTTTACTACTTTTGCAATGCATTGCACTGAAATGCAAAAATATGAAAAAAACTATCATGTACCTGGAAAGACTACTCTATTATCTCTATCTCTGAGCCACTGCTCGACAGTGATTCTTGGGACATATATAAATGATATAATCCTCAACAGGTTCAAAAGATTCATTGAAAATTCAAATTCAAAATTGTGTATTTTGAACGAAATAACGTAGTATACTCAAAACTCAAATTAACTATGTCATCCAGAAATATTCATTGTATTAACAGTTTTTTAATTCAGTTTGCTAAAAGACACACTATATTCAACCTTATCTCATAAGCAATTAGGTTTTATTTACAAAATGTAATGCACAAGTTGTTCATTTAAACAAGATTTTGACTTTATTAAATCCATATATTAATTACCCCTTTAACAGTAGCGTATACAGGCACAGAGATATCTTGATAGCTGGTTGACTCATGCATTGCTCGCGGACAGGGAGGCGGACTTAATTCTTCTTCTACCGATTGTTGTAGGCCGTCGTCCGCTACCTGTATTATTAATTAAATAATATACATATTACATAAATACAATATTATAAATAAAACATTATAGACATGACATGAGAATTTCCTTTTTTATTGAGTTTGGTTAAAAATTAAATAACGTTATTTAGAGATAAAAAGTAAGGTCTTACGTAAGTTCCATTTTCACATACAAAATTAGTATGACAAATTACTAGCTATATGAATAGAGGGATATATTATTTATTTTTATATTTGTTATTACAATAAATCTGATTTTTGAACTGATTGATGCGATTCAATTTTTCATTGATAAGGATTTGTTATCATTTAGCCCCACTTTAGAATTTAGAGTGGTACTCACAATCCACGAATGTTGGTAACTCGTTTTGTAGAAAATTTTGGAAATAAAAATTACGTAGAAAATTAATATTACTACAGATTCTAAGTTTTTATCACCAGTCTGTATGAGTGCCTACATTTTTTCTATTTTTATTCCTCTTACCTGGTATATTTTAGCCTCCCAGCTGGGAAACCTGTGCAGCGGGGGTGTGGGAGGCCGCGGGTTTTCTGATGTGGAACTGTCTCCAGTGGAAGAACCTCCACGGCTGTTGCCTTGTACCACTACGTTGACGTTTCCTTGCCAAGCTGGTGTTCGTTCTGAAAGGATTAGTAAATAATTATTTACAAATCATAAAAAGTTATAGGTTTCATCACCTGCTGATTATATTCGTATAAATATTCGAAATAACCCATTTAAAACTTCCAAATCACATAATTTGCTCAAAAATGTCACTTTATTTCATTAAATGAGCGAATAATATCAAATTGATTCAATAGTTTAGATCCCATGGTTTGTTTATTATTTATTTAAAATATAGTTATATATTTAATATATAACTATATTTTAAATAAATTATTTAATAAATTATTATATTATTATATAGGCAAGATATAGTTTTCTTAAGATAAATCTTAATGGAAATTATGAAATGCCATATTACCTCTACTTGGTGTATAGATCTCAGCGTAGTCATGAGTTGTATCACCATCTGTGGATGTATTTGGTGTTGTTGGAAGTACTACTAAATTTTCTACTGCGGCCTGAAAAATAAAAGAAAAGTGTGATTACATCATACAATTGGAAGATGGAACAGAAGATCAAAAAGCAAGTCTCTTTATTTTTAATTTTTAGTTTTATAGCATTGAAATGCTTTATAAATGAGAAATTTTGAAAGAATAGAAAAAATTTGATCACGAGGCAGGATTCGAACCTGCGTATCTTGCCTTTAAAAGTCAGGTCTCTTTATTTTTAGTTTAATAGCATTAAAATGTTTCATATATGTGTGGCACACATGATCCTACTTCCTTTATTCTTTTTTGGTCAGAGAGGTCAGACTTGCCGCTGGCCTCATGACCGATTGTTTCTATTCTTCAAATATTTCATTAAGACAAATAAACTACAATGAAATATGCACTTTATATCCAAACACATAAAATATAATATTTCATCGTTGCAACCCACAATTTTGTTGATTATGTAAACAAAATTTACTTTATAAATACCCTAGTCTATTTATTAACAAACTGACATCTTTAAATGAGCTCATAACTTTTTCAGTTTATCTTTGGGTACATGAACAACACATGAGCCGACTTTAATAAAGTTTCCATAAAATTAAGATAAAAAATAACCCAAACTTACCGCTAAATCATCAGCCAGCAGACTCGCAGTAGTCCGCTCGTCCATTGTCCTATTCATAGTGTTTATTTGTGTGACATTAGTTTGCGTCAAATTCGTTGTTCCGATGGATAAGTTTCTTCTGTGCCGCACCGGCGTACTGTAATGGGGCTCTGAGGTTGTCAGAGGCAGCTGAAAATAAAATGTTTAATACCATATACATTTTTGTTTCCTCTTGTAAAATAATTTTCCTTAATTCGCAATGAATTGCAAATGTTACGTGTTTGGGAATTACTTGCAGAATTACAGGGAAAAATGTATGTTTAACAGTATCTTTTGTACGGCGTTTGTAAAATCTTTTTATTCATCTACCCTCAAATATGGTAGTGTAGGTTTTAGTCAATGACAGTCAAAAGTCATGTAAAAATGTTTCTGAATTTGGTATTCTTTCGTTGAAATGATAACCCATTAACAAAAATAAATAAATTAAACACATAATCGTCTATGATAACATTAGCACATATTCAAAAAAATTCAGCAAATGCCTTAATATTAACATTGCGTAACTTATAAAATTATTATTTTATATTATAATTATAATCTATAAAAGTGAAGTCCCGTGTCCCCTAGTGGGGTATGGGGCAGATGATGTACATCTGTTTCACTGATCGATTTTCTTTACGGACAAGTAGGTGATCAGCCTTCTGTGTCCTGCCAGACCGAGACATTTTTTTTTGTGCGTCCCCACCGGGAATTGAACCCAGGACCCCTCGGTTCTACGCTCACGCGTTAACCACTGTACCAAGGAGGCGGTCAAAATTATAATCTATAATAGATGCAAATTTGGAGAAATAATGTAAATATTTACGAATTTCTTTTTTCAATAGAATAGGAATTTACAGGCTTTATAAAATTGATTAAAACAATGTTTGTTTTAATTTTAAACATGCATATTATGTGAGTTTCATTCTTAAATAATTTTAAATCTTTAATAATAATATCTGATGTTAAAATGGTTAAGGCCTAGGCCCCAGAGAATTTATTATCATTATTTTTTGTTTTAAAATTACACATGGCAGAAAGAAAATATGCAAAGTATAATAATAATGTGTTGGTAGGAAATTTAAAACTTATACTCAATTATTAGTCAGCATCAAACCACATATATTAAGAAATAATCAAATATTGTATTTAAAATGCAAAATATAAAACAATGAATAGCTTTCATCTTCTTTTATGAAGTTGTAGGTGCGCTTAAACAATATTTTAGTAGTAAATTGCAAAGAAATTAAATGTAATGCTAACACAAGACATAATTTTATTATTGTTGTATGTTTAATCAACAAATTGATATAAGTATATATGAGATAATTTGATATATGATATGATCATATACATGTTACAACTTATTGAATGATTACAATAAGTGACACATAAAAACAGAAAAGTTCATTATTAGATTAAATTATAACACATATCACTTTAAAAATTTACAAATAAATGTGTATATATTTACAATTTTATATCAATTTGTGTAAATAAATTTATAAGTGTTTTAAACTAAAGTGCTTGCTGTCTAGCCATTACAACATTCAATCTAGGCTACCTGGGGACCCTCTAGACTTTCAGAGCGTCGTCGGTTTGATGCTAAAAGACTCGTTGCATGAGTAGAGTCTTCTGTTCTCACTTCTAGTGATAAGCTTGCCCGAGAGGGTAGAAACTGCTGTGAGAAATAATTTCCAATAGTCCTCCTCTTAAAGAATATAGTTGAAGTAACATAGAGGCGATCACCAGTCAGTGGATAAATATATAAATAAATATATATTCACTAATGTTTCTACTATTCGTGTAGATTTATTAATAAATGGTTTTTTGCAAATAATGTAATGGATTCTTTGTTGATAAATGTTTTGACCATGATATTATGTGAATATGTCAACAAAGACAGAGATTTAAAAGAGAGAGAGGTAGCTCTAAAAGATTAATAACAGTATTATTTATGAAAATCTAGAGTAACAAATTAATAATACAAGTACATGACATATATTAACAGTTTACAACAAATAACTTTGTTATCTTATAATATTTTTAAATACATACATAAAATATGAATGAGAATATGTTTGGTAAAATTAAAATCAAATAGCCGTCCAATAATTTAAAAAATATGTAGTAAGACACCTCTTTACTGATTGAGATACAACCAAAAAAATATAGCCAACCGAATGAAATAGGGTATATTTTTTTGGTTTTATCCATCTCCACACAACCCAAATTGATAATAATGGTGATAGGCTCCATGATAGGGGAGCTGACTTTCTATGGCCAAACTTTTAGTGACTTCCTTTAAAGTACACATTAACATTTAAAAATTAAATTTTCAAATGCTTCGGCTCATACTAATTAGTCTTAGTATAATTACTAATGTAAAGTTTACAGTTTCCCCACTTGGTACTTTTTCAAACAAAGTTATTTGGCATACACTGTGAAAAAATCAATAATAACAACTCACCGTGCAATTCCTACTACCCTGTGCCGCAATGTGGTTCCTTAATAATTCTAATTGTTGATTGCACCGGTCATTTTGTTCTCTAAGTAGCTGATTTTGTTGTTCCAATTCCCGTAGTTTGTTTGTAACCCACTCTTTTATACGAGCGGCTTTTGCCTCAACTTGTTTTGCGTCCTGAAGTCGCAGCTGCTTCTATGAATAAATTAACGTTTTAGCGTTGTGAACAAATCTTCTATAAGATACGTGTAATAAACATTACAAAACCCTATAGAGTTACATAGGAAAAATATTATGTTTACCTGCATTTTTCTAATAAATTAATTTTGTTCTAAATGGATAGATCATTTCTAAAAATTACGAATATGTTGCTTTCGAAAGTTTTGTACCTGTTTTCATTCACAATGTTTATAAATTTATTTGGAAGGTAAACAAACTTATTTATAGTACGTTCGTAAACATGCGTAACGGTAATCGCGTCATAAACTGAATAAAACGACTAAGTAATGACGTTTATCATTTGACAGAGTCATGACGTTACATTTCGTAATGAAGTGACAGTGACGTAGTTAAGATGCATTCGCATTCTGAATAAAATTTGATTGTTTATAAAAGTTATATAAAACAAATAACAATGTGTAGATAATTACATAGCGACATAGACGTATAAGTAGATATGCATACTATAATATGTATTTATAATACACACACACATACCTTTAAAATTTTTATTTACCAACAAAACGTATATAAATAAGAAGAGATTGAAGATTTAATCCAATGAGAACATTCTTAGTCCGAATCTTCGGATTAGTTAATTTAATTGTTCCCTGGACGGTAGTAAATTCCTCTTTTATTTAAAGGCGAACTGACATTTATACTTACCACAAGATTTCAATTTATTTTCTAGTACGGCTCATGGTTCGCCTGATCAAGCTAAGTATTTTATTAAAACTGATTTTACAATATACATAGGTATTAAGACGTAATTACGAACCTACGTATTTTTTTTATTCTGAACTATAGCCTTTTGCTAAACTAAAATTTATTTAAATTCACTTTTAGTATATGTAGTTTTTTTGAGGTACAAATTCTTCTATCCAGAGGACCATTAAAACCATCCGTGTGACGACAATCTATTTTTTTATACTATATTAATATGCGTTTGATTACACTCCGCCCTGAATGCACATTCGTTATTTAATTATTATTTGAGCTTCGCCTTAATAAAGGTAGTACACGCCTTAAATGGTTGTTCATAAAGGTGTAGATACTCTTTCATATTTACCTGTTCTTCTATTTGGCCTTCAAGCCTCGAGATGGCTTTGGGAGCACCTTCAGCGCCCGCCGGCCACTCGCACAGCCGCTGCTCCATGGCGCGGACCTAGAAAAAACAAACCATACACTAAAGAGGGGAGATACCTTTATTCAGGGCCCAGGTCTACTAATAGTCCGTTCAATGTTCAAGTGTGTCTTAAACATTTTTCACTGGTCTAAATAGGTATGTTTTGTTTTTAAAATCTCTGATAGAAAACACTGTAGTCAGATTATACTTTTTCTGATAATGGTTATGACACAATGTAACTAATGACTTCAATTTTAATCAAATGAATTTACAATACATATTACATACAATGCAAATTAGGCAGATTTTGCATTGTCATAGAACCAAGACAACCGTTGAACAATTTTTTTAATGCATACCTACATATTAATTAATTACCTAATACAGGCCTGACTCATTTTCATTACTACGAAACAGTTAAAGCTTTTAATCCTGCACTGCAATATGGTGTGAATGTTATGATTTATTAGCGACAATCTCACATAACCAACATAGGTACGAAACCGCAGCGTATATAATACGTTTGCGAAACTTAGATATGTATCGGAGTACTGCGGCAACGTGGTTCCTGTTTGCCGACCGCATTGCACGAAATTCTATTGTTATAACTAAATAGCTACGTAACTAACACATTATATGGGTACATAAACAAAAACGAAAGATAAACATAAGGCCGTGCCGTCAGAAGTGGATTAGCTTAATTCTAAATTTACCGTACAATATGTGTAAAGCATGTTTAATAAAGTAGGTAAATAAAGAAAACACAAAATGATTTCTTGAATAATTACTAGATTATTAAGTTCGGAATCTTTGAAGTAAAAACAAAATATAATATATTCCCAAAGATGGTCCAAACTTTTCAATGCAATGTTCAATTTGCTATAATAAAAATATATAGATGTTATGGTTTGATATTACACATAGAAGCAACAATGAAATAACAATATCGCTTTACCTACATCTTAATATACAAAACGACGCAAGTATCTCCGTATTCACAAAGCTTTATTGTAAACCGACACGTTTCATTGATTTTCAGTGAAGCGAATCAAACGCTCTTCGTGAACGAATTAGTGAATACTAATCCATATCAAAGCTATCGTTCGCACGTACGCTTTGTAATGTTGGAGTATAATCCAATCACGAATGGCACTGAACGGAAGAACGGTTTGAGTATTATAGGTACTCAGTTCAGTAAATACCAAATAAATTATGATTTCCACAAGAGGTTTAGTATAGCATAAAATTAAACAGATTTCTTAATATTACTCGACCTGATAAATTCTCATTGTGTACTATCGTTAATAATTATTTCTAAAGTCCTATATTGAAGTAACAAATCCTACTTTTTAGATAGAAAATGCGACGTCACGAATTTTAATACTTGGGAATTTTTTAAATAGTTACTTGAGAATGAGTTGTATGAATCAAAATTTAAATTGTATCAAGAAAAAGAACATTACAGCATTGCTGAAATAAAGACGGTATTGCATAAAATGGAACTATAAACAAGAAAAAAATATTTTATGGTTTTACCTTTAAAATATAATTTAATTAAAAAGCTTAGGTATTTACACATCTTTATTGTATAAATAATAAACAGCGAAACAACGTCACCTTAGTAATAAGCGAGTAATTTATAAAATCGGTCACATAAAACTTACACATGTCCGCGAGTCCACATATGACCAACATTCCGAAGTCTTTTATCTGCGCTCCAAACATTTCACACTTCAAATAACACCTAAGTTCAATGGTCGGTTTTCACTAAACACTGGTTTACACACTTCAGTCTGTTTTTAGATTTATTTGTGAAACAATGAAGCTTTATGGTTTGTTAACCAACCAGGCTGAAATATGGACTGAGTTGTAAAAAAATTATGTATCATTTAGAACATGTAAATGCTACTGTATGTAAATATATATATACTATATGGAATGTCTAGTTCTTCTGTGATATGATTTACAAATAGTCAAAATGATACTTTGATATATTTTTATTTTAAGTTTGGCATATATTTCTTAAATACGTATAAATTATATGCGGAAGATCAGTTTCTACATTTTATTTATATATAAGAAAAATATTTAAAACTTGTAATAAATACTGAAGACAGAAAGAATTTACAATAACTGAAAGTAGATTTAATATCCAAACTAAGGCATTTACCAAACAAAATTGATAAAGAAATCCAAATCTACATAGAAAATTTTCATAATTTATTTCCAACTACAAAAAGAAAGACACTAGAACAAAGGAACTAGAGTGGATTAGGTATCCAAGAATAGTCGGCATTAATCACAAACGCCGTTATATGCCTGAGTCAGCGACACGAGGGCGACTTCTCGACTAAATCGGGTAACACTAAAGAAAAATAAGCAATGGTCGGAGTACGGGAAATGACAACACTAATTTTATTTGTTAGCGTTTAAAACTGAATCGGGTACACTGAATAGACGTAAATATAAACAGTAACTTGCTTAGTTTCCGCCTTCTTACTTGATTTGTTGTGATCGTGTATTTTGAAAAGAAATACTGAATCTGAGCTTTATTTGAAGTTTGAAGAATGCGATATTGCTTAACGTTCTATTAACAACGATACAAAAAGGAATTGATGGCTGATATTTGATTTATTTGTATGTATTATATTGTTGTATATGTTTTTGAAAAATATTTCATCTGTTGATTTCTGAAAAACAGTGGGTAGTATGGTCATATCTCAGTAGTTTTGAAAAATATGATATTTTTGAAACCATTGACTCCCATATTGAGTTTCCGGTTGTATATAATTCCAAATTGTTTGTGTGGATAAAAGTCTTATCTATACAAACAGCTTTCATATTTACACTGTTGTTAATTTTGTTCGATCCCCTGTCTCTTTATAGTGGGGCAGATGCACCATGCAGTTTGACAGATCAGTTTTCTTTACGATCAAGTAGGTAACGTACATCTGTGCCCTGCCAGACTGAGAAATTTTTTGGTCCCCACCGGGTATCGAACCCAGAACCCCTTTGGGTCTACGCTCACGGGCTACCACTTTACCAAGGAAGCGGTTAAGTTCTAAAGTTTAATACCTGAGTACATCTTGATTCAATCTGTTAAACAGTAATAATCATCATTAACAACTCTCTAGTAAGTGTAAACATCGTTCATTAGTTACATCAGTTGGGTTAATTAAAATGCTGCCAGCAATAAATTACTCATTTAGTTGCTTCCTTATTTATTCTGAAGCTATAGACGGCCGTTAATTATGCTGTTAGGTTAAAGATGGTTTAATTAATGCTGAATTACTTGAGCGGTATAATAAATATTCTTTGTCGGGATGGACATTTGAGCTGGAAGTGTATGGTAATAGAACGGATGTGGGTAATAAATTGTGATCCTAAATAAGTATCAAAACGTAATAGTATATATTATAGTAGTAAGGTATATCTCGTGATAGAGTATTACTATTTTATAATGAAGATGTTACCGAAAGTAAAATATGTAACAGCTAGATATTAAAATACCTATTGGTGAGAACGTGAGACAGGTTTTCTCAAAACATTTTACACCGGAACATTTGAAATATGGGCAATTTCGGCCGTGAAAATACATTTCAATATTTATAGCTCTCATAGAATTTATATGCGCAACATTTACCGTGATAGCTCGGTATTTATTACGGCCGCTTGAGTTATTACTCCTTCGTGATTTTTACCTAATGCAAGTATGAAATTTGAATGTATAATTGAAGTAATTTTATATATTCGTTACTTTAAAGTCAATACATTTCTTTAACGATATAATCTATACTTCTATATTAATTACTAGCGGTCCGCCCCGGCTTCGCCCGTGGTATTTCTATAGCCAGATCCTGCTAAGATTATAAACGTTAAAGTTTTTAGGTATAGATGAATATATGGATGTTTGTAAGGTGCTCTTTCACCCGAAAACAGTTTATCGACGCCCACTTCACAACGGGCCGTGCAGCAGAAATCGTAATATTTTAATTTCACCACAACTTCAAAACTAAACGTCCAATTATAATCATTCAAAGACCAAATATTATCAACATAAACTGTACTTATTGATGAAATAATTTATTTTGATAAGGATTAATAGCGTGAGTAAAATAAACGCGTTTAAATGTAGTCCGAAAAAATCAAGATTTTTAAATAAAAATGTGGTTGTTGTGCCTCACTCGACATAGATAGGTATGGTGTGTCGAGGACTTTTTTGTAGATATTTATAAGATCTACAATTAATTCTAACATTTTATGGTTCTATCTTTTGTAGTTTAGGCAGCGTACGCAAAATAAGTAACTTCATTGGTTGATTTTTTTCAGTTAATCGAAAATATCTTACGGAACCCTATTTTTTTTTCAAAATAAAATATAGCCTATGTTACTCGTGGATAATGTAGCTTTCGAATGGTGAAAGAATTTTCAAAATCGGTCCAGTAGTTTTTGAGCCTATTCATTACAACCAAACAAACAAAGTTTTCCTCTTTATAATATTAGTGTAGATATAAATCCAAACAGTTTTAACGCACTTATCTCAGGATCTACTGGAATATAATTTGTGATCCTTGAGTATATAGGCAATGTGTAACGGGTGCAGCCGGGTAGATCCGCAACTATTTTACATAATTAATCCAACAACGGGTAAAACTCATTTACTATTAGAAAATTCTTGAATGTCCAAGAACAACGCTTAATATTGGAACAAAATAAATACAATGTGAGGCCCCACTGGATTTCCTAGACAACCCATTACGACACCTCCGATCACTGTTTATTGCTTTTAGTGCAGTGCAATCAATCTGAATGTTTACAAACGACACGCTCCATTTGGCGCCATAAATAGATCAAAGACGTCCATCTTGATTGGAAATGTCACTGATATGTTGCATCCGTGATTTTTAAGCACCCACTTTCGAGTATGGGCTTTGGAAATCGTGTATACAGATATAATGGATATAACAAATACTTGCATGATGTTTCCACGGCTATGATTAATCCTACTAATATTAAATGCGAAAGTTTGTAAGGATGTGTGTGTGTTTGTTGCTCTTTCACGCAAAGACTACTGAACCGATTGTAATGAAATTTGGTACGTAAACAGCTGGACAACTGGAATAACATAAAGGCAACTTTTTATCCCGATATTCCTACGGGATACGGACTTACGCGGGTGAAACCGCGGGGCGCAGCTGGTATAATCTAATATTAAAACGAGTAAACATTTGTCTTTTTCTTCGTAACTTTTTCACACAAAATCTACTGTTCCGATAAAAAAAAAACCATTAGAAAGCTGCATGATTGACATAAGCTTTATTATGTACCAGGGGCAAAGCCGGGGCGTACCGCTAGTTTATTTATACAGTTACAGTTGGAATATTCTCAAATTTTAATTAACCCAACTCAAACATAACCCGAAAGTGTCTCGCTACGATAAATAATAAATCACCGCTAGACAATGGTGTTCTATGTGCGAGATAGAGATTCTCACATTTCATATTAATATTTTAGTATTGTATTTTATTTTACGTGAAGTAACACTAACGCTTTATTTGATACTCTATTGTTTTCTAATAGAATACTGTTTAAAAGCTTTCAATTCATAATATACTTTAGAAATGTTTTTTTGTAACGGATTTAATTTTAATAAACCTACTATGGACTATTTAAATCAATTAAAAGCTTGGTATTTTTCCTATTAATTAGAGATTAACTTATTTATATTTATTGTAAAATAATGAGAAATTTAATATAAGAAAATTTTTATTTCATTTAAAGCAGTCATAAAATTTATTAAGCTGCGTTATAGAGACGAATATATTTATATATATGTCATATGAATTAACACCTCATTATTAATTCAATAAATTTCCGTAAAATCAATACCTAATTTTATATTATGTTGCTAATGTTAAACTAAGTACATTAAATAATAACTTATTTTACATCTTAAACGTAGAAATTATCCACCATTTCACCAACTACGATCAACACTAATATTACAAATAAATTTGTCTATATATTATTTGTAGAGACGCTGATAACTTCGAAATAATATTTTAAATAAATCGCATTTGTAATCAGAATAAGGACGTTCTAAGTTTAAATTTATAAAGCAGATTTCACACTCGTTATTTCCAAGCACAGACACTGAACGCGTTTTCAACTCCACAGATTAAATATGTTGTAAAGCGTTCGCGCGCGATGCAGTACGGAAGCGAACTAACTGACGATATCCTACAGGACGTACTATGGATCGATATTTACATAGCGCTTAATATGCTACCGACTTATTTATTTTTATCTTGATGGACACCAATGCTTGAACGATTTTAAGAGTGAGAAACTGAAGCCATAATAATTAATCTTTCAAATAAATTTTTCTTTAGAGGAAACTGTAGTGTTTTTTTTAAATACACCGTTCAATCGGCAGCTTCCATTTTGTTAATCGACTGTCTCGATTTTCGCTCGTTCAGAAATAATTATAAGGCAATGTATAAATCAGACTGAATGAATGAACGTGTATCGTCTATCTGTATTGCCATAAAAAAAGCATGAATGAAAAGCCAAGGTGAAGCAACGTACTACGTACAGAATAGCAATCACTGTCATATGGAACAGGCGATCGCATTTTGAATTTTAAATCTCGCGCATGTGAGATAACCCAGGTGTCGGCAACGTAAAACCTTTTGATTCCCAATGAAAAGAATATTTTAGACCTTAATAGAAATAAAAGGAGTTTGTATGGATTTATTTTTTTTTGCTTATGAATATTAACATAAATCTGACTACATACAACTTATTTTTCTTGAGCGTTTTACAACTAGTCAGACTCACAAATCATTGAGTAGGACCCAAGGCAAAATCTTACAATTTTATTGCTGTGGCGCGTCGCGGTTCGAGAACGTTCAACAAAAGTTCATAGACTGTAACTTACGTACCCGTTATGATGTTGTATACATCTTTGTCCTAAAAAACAAAACGAAAACGTGTTTTTTCTTTTATAGTACTATGATACATCATAATTTAGCTAAACCCTTAAGCTATTTAAACTTTCTTGTTGTCTTTGGTCATTATTTCTGTTTTACGATAATAACAATTGCAATAGGTAAAACATGGCAATTATTAGATTCTTAATTTAAAATATGTAATATGCATATGATGAAGATTTTTAAATATATAGTAAAACTTACATGGAAAAGTTAATAATTAATACGACGTGCTGTGCAAAAGAAAAGTCTGGAAAAGTTTTGCGGACTGAAGATGATTAATTATTGGGCTCCGTATATCTTTTTTAATACAGGATATCTGGCAAATTTTATCTCGACTTTCTTGATTAATCAGCGCATGAAAGTTTTTTAAATATCGAATATATTATGAGCATTAGTATTAATTTTTCACAAGCTTGTTATTCATCTAATTAAAATTAAAGGATTTAGTCGCTGATAGTGATTCATTATTGCTTTTTTTTTATTTCTATTCACAGATTATATAATACAAAATGTATCGAATCGTCTATGTTTAGATACTACTGCTTAATACCGCATTATGTTAAAACCTTAAGCAATTTATTCGCAAGTTTTGGAATACATCCAGAATATCTCAATTGTGATGTATCCATTTTGTCCAACGAAATCGAATTTATCTTTCTTCACTTACAGTTTATTTGTAAATATAATAAAAATTCAAAAGAATCTTGTTTTTATAGTAGTCTTGTTTTTATATAAGGTATGTCTGTCACTCGTTCTCTAAATTTTATGGATTTGTTTGTGTTATTATATACTAATATTATAAAGCTAAAGAGTTTTTTAGGTTGAACGCGCTAATCTCAAGAACTACTGGTCCGATTTGAAAAAATATTTCAGTGTTAGATAGGAATAAAGGATAGGAAGGATACAATTAAAATTGTTCATTCCATTCTTCTAACGTATAGATTAAATATAAAGTGTATCACTTTTAAAAACTAGTGCAGATATTTTAAAATCATAATAGATAAGGTAAATTGTAAAGTTTCAAATTAGATTTAGCTTTTAGTTTTTAAATACTAGCGGTCCGGCCCGGCTTCGTCCGTGGTACATGCGGTGAGATAATTTTTTAAATCGGTCCAGTATATAGATTATGACATAAGCGCGTTCAAACAAACAAACCTCTTCAGGTTCATATTTAATATTATTACATGCATTGAATTTTCTAACTAAAAGGCATTGTATAAAGGTAAACAAATAATTGGAAATAAAAAGAAAAAGAGTAAATATTTGGAAGTTTGTGATATTCATTTTGAATTTAAGCTTCGGCCAAAATTAGAGTAGAACTAGGAACCAAGTTTATTGTAGAAACTATGAAAGTTGTACGAGTGTCTACTGTCTAGTAATGTTTGTTGGCAATAGTTAGACAATTTATGTGTCTTGCTAACTTCGTTTTCAGAATTTGAACGACACAAGAGATGATGTATAAAAATAATGTCGTTAGTAATATTGTTCGTTTCTTTTGATATATTTGGAAGTTTTTTTACTTACTTAGTCGAAATATAAAACACGAATGGTAAATTGTTGAAAATGTAAGAAGGGGCAAAAAAAAAATATTTTATTTATAGAGCTTTTAAAAATAATATCAAAAATACGATTATTATACAAATATATTTCTTCTTTGCGTGAGTTTGCCAATGAACTTATTCTCAACGGCTAGACCGATTTTAGTGAAATTTATCGGGTCGTTAGATGTATTCGGGAAAATTTTTGGTTTACAATTCGAATTAGAGCGAATCAACTAGGAAAAACTAGCTTTTTATATTGCTACAAATAAAAACAATGAAAAATAAAAGTTCCATATTGCCTAGACCGTGAGACTACCCGAAATAAATCTTAGAATTCGTGATCTCTCGCTTTTAATTAAGACCTTAACTCGATTTAATTATTCAAGTAACATTATGTCAGCTACCTACACTACACAAACATTATATGGAACAGGAGAGAATTAATTGAGAATTCCCTTTTGACACGCTTTTAGGACGAATGAAGCCATATCGTTATGCTTTCCAACGGTTTTAAAACACGTTAAAAGTATTACGGTAAATGTTGTTAACTAAATCCAGTCTCTTCATTAAATCCACGTTTTTTAATAATTGATTCTTATATGTACCTACTACTTACTTACTACTATATATCTAAACTACTTATTTTTACACTACTTACTTAATTATTCTTCAACATATATGTTCTTTATTCCTGAGTCATGTTATAAATTGACTACATTCATAGTGTCCAGGGTAAATGCAGGCAGAGCCTGGGTAACGACCTAGTATATTATATAGAAATGAAAATAATCTACGGCATGATACTCTCACGTAAGATCGATAGTATCAATTTCGCGTTGGAAATGGTCCAGAATACTTAGAAATATTCTATCAATGCGGTATCGCAGTGGATTCCTAAACTGATTTGTAATCTATTACAGATTCTAACTTTGGAATTTACTAGAAAATTTTAAAGCTTTACATATTATTACTGTCGTATTGTACTTTTAATATGTTTAAAAGCCTTATATAATATGTGTTTCACAAATTAAAAAATTGAAGCTTGTTAAATTCGAACTGAAAATAGTGTAATTAAAACATTTTTTATGTTGTGTTCTTTAAACAAATTAGTTTACTGTTTTTTTATTAATAAATATAATCACTTTGATGTTTGACATATGTCATACTAATGTAATAATAAAAATCCGTATTAATATTAGTTTAATTATTCCATAGAGTCAAGGGCAATATAGACTGGACAGTATAATAATATCGACCCACTTAAATGGTTTCGTGTATTTTGTTACTATTTAGGGCAAGATATTGATCTGCTGTGTTCGGGGTGCGGACCCTAATACTCCTTCACTGACTTACATAGGGATTCTGTTTATCGCCGATGACAGGACATTTGATACCCTATGCCTTTATGTTTACAGTTAATTTTAGGTTGATATATATGTGCAAACACGCTTCGGTGTTTATTTCAAATATTGACAGATGAGTCTCATTAAACTGCGGTGTTCGATATTTTTTATACAAATTCATTTATCATAGTGCGTTGGTATCGCAAAATATCGCACGTGTGTCTTTTTTTGACAAAAACATGACTTATTTGTAGTAACTTGATTACTAATTACTACCTACATTTATTTTCTGTTTTAATACATGTAAAGTCGCGGTTAGTTACGTTAGTTGTTAATACAATAAGCGACAAATACATACCATCATAAACAATAAATAATTAAAATTACATAAATAATTAATACAGGTTACTCTGTAACCTAGCAAAGATATCGGTCTTGAACCTTTAATTGTTTGATACCTATTTGTACTGCTACCGTGATGTACTTAGCTATAAGGTTAGGTTAAGTGTTTGATTTAATAAACAATTTGAATTTGAATTTAATTCGAAAATTTATCACAAAAATACACTATACTAAATATTTACTTTAATAATAATCCGGATAGCACATGCATCACCTCTACGCTCTTCATAAAAGCGTACCTATGAGATTAGCTGTATTTTTAGAAGTAAACAGAATCGATACGAAGGCGTCGAGAAATTTAATTAAATCGTACAAGGAATTCGCATGCCGAGACGGGGCGTGTCGATTGACACAGGATGTATACACCTATCTAAAGTTATGGATTATCTTTCAATAACGAAGACTGTGCTGTGTTTGAACGCTTACATTATTTATTACGTGAATTTTCTTTATATTAAGAATGCATATTTTTATTAGTCAGTGATTTTTTTATTATTTGAAAGGCGTCCAAGCGATAATTTTGATGTTAAATTTTTTTTTATGTCATAGCGGGCAACTGAGCTGGTGGTTCGCCTGATGGTAAGCGATCACCACCGCTCATGAACATTCGCAAAGGTAGTGCCTCTGCGAATGCGCTGCCTGCTTTTATGGGGTACGGGAAAAGGAAAGGATTAACGACTGGAACTGGAAAGAATGGACTGTGACGGGTGAGGAAAAGGAAACGGGCCTCCGGCTCCCCCACTCACCGCACGAAACACAGTGGCATGCCACTATTTCACGCTGGTTTTCTGTGGGGGTGTGGTACTACCCCGATGCGAGCTGGCCCAGTTCGTGCCGAAGCGTGCTCGACCCCCACAATAAGAATTTAAATGTGTGTGTGTGTGTGTGTGAATATGTCTTTTTGCATTTTTCATAATTAATGCAATAAGGATTCACTCATTCAATCGTTTATTTCTTTGTACGATAAATTTATGAAGTAATTGATGAATCACTAGTATTTCTTCAGTAACAATAGTCCACTACTTAAATCGAACTTAAGCTGAAAATATTGTGTTTTAAAATAAGTCATGCTTAAAAGTACAAATAGTTTTGAGTTTAATATGTTTGTTTATTTGGATGTTTGTCTTTTAATCACGGTGAAACTACTGAACGGATTTTGATGAAATTTGGTAAACAGAGGGTATGAGCTGACTTAGGTGCTAGGATACTTTTTATCCCGATTAAATGCTCCCTTGAGATAAATCAGAAATCTTGATATCCGGGTGGAGCCAGGACGAGCGTCTAGTCTTATAAGTTATGTATTTTGCACTAAATGAACGAAATATATACAATTTAAGTTCATATCACGTAGCTCGTACGTAATATAATAATATATGAACATAGTTAATGTAGAAATTGTATATGTAATGATTATGCAGATTGTCTATTTCGCGTTGATTATTATTCTTTATGTAAATAAGGACCGTATATGTAAAGTTTCTATTTACTTCTAAATTGCAGTCCAATTTCAGTGCCATTCTATTGTTTTTACATCAAAGTCTTGTTATATACTTTACTAATTACTATCTACATACGTAATAGTTACCTACGATGAATTAAAAAATGTCTAAAAAATATGTCCCATACTGAATTTGATTATTGTAAATAATAAGAGAAGCTTCAAATTATAACTACCAATAACTAAACTGTAATTTGTTTCTTATGAAAACGTTGATTCATATTAAGTGACATCTTAATAAAATTGAATGAAGTAGGTACCTTTATTTATAAGACATATAAATATAAATACAGTTCGTTAGTAATCTCGAAGAAAAGACCCCACTTTCAAAATGGCAGCAACTATTGGGTTGCAAGTGCAATTCATAGAACACGCTTATTTCCCAACGCAGACTGCAGGCTTGAAAGATTAGCCCGGGCTTCAGAGAATGGTCTTAAGAACTGAAGAGATTTACTTCAAAATGTATGTAATAAACAAATTGTTTAACATGTTTATGCACACATAATGAAAGGATTCACGATGACGCATTTAGTCATTTAATAATAAAGAATAAATGAAAGATAATAAAAACATTTATTTCAAATGCATAAAGACACAAATACAGTTTTAAGTCTTAAACTTAAAAGAAAGAAATAAATAGCTGAACTCTAGTGTTAAAGTTATTTAAAAGTGTAGTCTTTGGAATTAATTTCTGCCAGCAGAGCGAAAATAATGTAGTATTATGTGCACTATATTAGGGTCAAACGATGGTTGAACTGAACACAATTGATCTTATAATTGCGTGTCACGCACTGATTGTTTCTGACGTCATAAAATGCGGTTAAATTTCATGCAATGTCTTTCTCCACACTAAAATTATGAATGAAAAAGAAACCGAGTCTGTCTCATCTACACGTCTAAACCTATTTGGATGAAATTTTTTAAAGAGATAGCTAGAGATAGAAGGAAATAGGTACTTATATATTCTAGAAACGCAGACGTAACGCAGACGAAGTCACAAGCGGAAAATAAGTATCCTCTAATAGGTAAACAACCACACGTAGGTAAGTGTATAAGTCAGGAAAACAAATTATGATCGAATAAAAAACAACAACATAGCTTTCCAGGTTATTATTATTAAGGAAATAAATCAGTATTCTAGAAAATACGAGACAGTCTTCCTATTTACTAACAGTGCTGGGTTTCGAAACACAACAAACAGCTCTTTTAAATTTCATGATTTAATCCGTATCATCCTATATTGTTATAATAATATGAAAAATAGTCATTTACCTAATCATTATGTGCTATTTTAATTATTTACTTAAATCAAAAATGAGTCATCGAATTCACACCCTTGAATCTATAATGACTGACGTCTGAGTAAGGGGAACTTGTATGCGTATTGATGAGTAATATTAACATTTGTTTATCTGTGCTAATTTTAACATTTATAATCTATATAATCTGTACGATCGATATGGTTAACAATTGTTTATGATCTGTTCTTATTTTATCTGTACAACGTCATGATCTTGGGTGGGAATTGGAAGCGATAAATTTATATGTCTAATCTAAAATATGAGAACACACATATGATAGCTAATTCAACTCTAAATTTATATTTTTTGTATATTTCTTAAATCTTACCCTACAGATTTATTAAAATATTGGAAACGAACATCGTGTTTTTTTTTTGCAATCTAAGTAATTAATTCGGACATGAACCGAAGAAAATGTGGCAGTTCTTTTCAATGAAAAAAACGTTTGAGTTTAATAAAGATTCAATACTTTTTTATCTGCGAGATAATTTAGCGAGATATAAAATTGCGAAAAATAGTAAAATTGTGAACATGTGTCTACTAAATGGGAACATTATTACAAAAGCTTTCAACCCAAGTGTAATGTTTAAAGTACTCAGAACTTTGTGAAGTGCAAAAACCCAAGAGTGCTTTTGGTGAAACGAGGGTTGCGTAATGATGTGGACTGAGGCGAAACGATTTTTTTCAGTTTTTCTAGGAAAAGATTAGAAAAAAATTATATCGCCTTAATAACTATTATGAATAAGATGTTACTAATAGGTACTACTAGGTATACAGAGGTTATAGGCATTCGCGTAGTTCAAATTGATTTAACATTTTAATAAAAGAAAAATAAGTTTTAATTTAGGAATAGATAGGTGCGAAACTCTCCAAGCATTTTAATTTTTCTCTTTTACGTCAGCCAAAACTATTTTAAAAACAAAAAAAAAGTTGAAAGGTACCAGGGCGGTATAAAAGCAAAAAGGTATAATTTCAACAGGAGCTACGGTCTGGCGGTCGGCCAGAATTGGATCGTGTACATACAAGTTGTGACAACCAATAACATGCTTGCTTGTTAGTATTCATTTTGTTATATTTGTAATTTGATTCCCTTGAAAGTGTGTATATATAAAAAGTATAGATATAAAAAAAAATTGGATAAGATCGATCGATTCGCTCGCAATTCGGCTGCAAGTGCTTACACATATGACTTTAGAGGTTAACTTTGCAAAGATTTGATTATATTTGACATATTTCTTTTAATTTCGCTTTTACACAATCGAACGAATGTATGAATGTACGAATGAAACTATGTAAATGAAGTGTAAAACGTTATTATATATACATATACATAAGGTATATTTAATAGAGATAAAAAAGGATCCGACGACTTTTTTTTTATAATCGATAGGCAGATCTTTGACCACAATCCCACCAGGTTTGAAGCGGAGATGTGGTCTACGTGGGTGCACGTCTACCTAGGAGGATTTGGAATACAATATAATCAAATACAACTTCTATTGTCCTGCTATCACCACACAGCATATCGAGCCAAATAAAACCCATCGCTTCCAAATATACAACTGACTAATTATGCAGATCTCACAAGATAAGAAACAATACATAATTAGGAACGGCCGTGACAGACACATGCCAAGGGACGAATATAGATTAGTTACCGCAAAGGAAGTCCTTCCTGTGACAATTTCGAACGTGATATCCTCTGTGATTTCTTAGACGAATATTGTGTTGTAACCTTGAGAGACATTGATATATTTCAATCAACCAAATGTAGTACTTTTTGTTTGAAAAGATTATGATTCTTGTGTCAATTGTGTAGGGCCCTTTTATAAGACAATTTTAGAACTATCTTATAATAAGGAATAAATGTCATCAATCCCTCAAACTGAATTCTAAATACGGTATGTAAGAGCTTTGTACTGAACGAATTCTTATATTCTAAAATTTATTTATCCAGCATATTTTTCATAATTTACTAATTAATCAAAAAATGTTTGAGAACAGTATGGAATGTGGACCAGTGTTATAAGACACTGGATCCAAAAAGTGAAAGTATTAAAATAAAATTAACAAAAAATATTATAATTATATTAAAATTTCTATAACAACCGTGTAACATTTAAGCCTACTATACATAATATTAACAATGTAAATATAAAGTAAGTGTATACTAAAAATGACCAACAACTCCACAAAATTGCACTCAATACAAAAACTTCCACTTTATCACGGCGAATAAAGCTAGCAAAGTCTACGGGAAAAATGGATTTCCAAACGCTTTATCTAGTGCAAACAAAACGCCGCGTAAGCTCTCCAGTCGACCGACTAATCCGTCGACTGATCGACGGTACGTAGGGTTATTGCACTCAATGAGTCACTGTTTTATAGAGCTATCGATTTACGAACACCATCGCTAATGAAAGGTACTGTTTCATTCACGGTCAGTGAAATGACATTGGGGATAACGTGTTGTAATGTTAATGTAGCGGAGATATATGAAGTGGCTTGATATAGACACTTATATATCATATTGCCAGTCTTTTTATGGATATGGATCGTATCCTTACGTATTCTACATAAATGTCAAGATTGTTAGTGTCTACTATTAAATTATTTGTTAACAAATACTATGCATAAGTACTGTTTATTATATTAAGATATTGAGATAAGCTATTTAGTAATTTGAATAATATTTGTATATATTAAAATCACCAATAGATGTGGTGTTATAACTCTCATAACTTTTAACAAATTACTTAAAAACTTGCAGATATTTTATTTTAATGAAAGTGAAATGGTCAGAGAGTTGCGAAGCCGTGTATTGTAAATAAAACATACAGTTTAGTAAGTGGAAAGTTGGTAACCACAATAAAGAAAAATCGATCAGAAAACAGATGTGAAACGTTCCACCTGCTACGTATGACACGAGAAACAAGCGTTATGTTTTGAAATTAATAATACGATATACGTTTGCGTTTGCTTTCTTACTTTTATAATTATATATTTTTCTCCCTCATTATTTATCGTACTGAATTATTGAAAGCATTCTTTTCAGATAACATGTTATTAGATTATATAATCTTATTATTTATTAATTCCTCAAAAAATCGTCACAAATTCTAACCCCGGTATGAAACTTTGTTACATTTTCCATATCCCTCATTATTTGAGATACATGGTCAATAAAAAAACATAAACACAGTACATGGTCATAAAAAAGTGTGGCATTCAATAGTATCACACAAAGATATTGAATATTTTCACTGTTTAAGACACGACATTATTATATTTTATGAAAATATTAAAGTTAGTCGGGCATCTCATTGAAATTAGGCGCGAAACGTACGACGCATGCGTACGTCGAACAGCTGTCGACGCCATATTGCTAATTTTACACGAGGTTACTAATACTATTTTATTATTATTACAATTTAACGAACATTACTAACTGGCTTGCCAAACATTTCGTCGCACAAAGATAATAATACCTATTACGCTGTTCGTAAATGTTAATAAAACGATTCGCCGTTCAACCAATTAATAGGCATTTTGCTTTTTAACTTAGAAGATACACATTTAATTTCAGATTACAATTTTTCAAAAAATTACTATACACGTCAACTCATTTTTGATATCAAAATATGCTTTATGTGCAGAAATAATGCAATTCATAATAGAAAAGATTCAATTTAATTGATGCATTTGTGTGAGCACAAAAATAATTGATAATTAATTAGTTGTACATTACGAAATATTAAAACTTAGAGGTACAACGGGTTATATTATGCAGTATACTATACAATTGATTTAATTTATTTATGAGAAATGATTATAGTGATCAATGATTTCAAGAATTGCCGCAATTATTGCGATTGGCACAATAATAGACGTCTCACACAGGCTTGAAACAAACTTTGAAACTGTTATCGTATCTCTGTTATATTCGTAAACATTCAATTACCTGAAAGAGGTGCAAATCACACTGTATAGAAAGAAAGACTTACTGCCTGCTACGTATTCGATGGGTCGATTTTCTTCAAGGGATGACCGTTTTTCTCA
>NC_052117.1:2064265-2070741 GCF_012273895.1 Zerene cesonia
CTGTATAGAAAGAAAGACTTACTGCCTGCTACGTATTCGATGGGTCGATTTTCTTCAAGGGATGACCGTTTTTCTCAGCGTACTCTGCACTCAGCCTATGAGCCTTCAGCGTTTTCGGTTTCGACATATCAACACAGTGACTCCTTTTTAGCACTCAGCGAATTCCTAATTCGTTGTTATAAGCGATATAAAGCGTCGCTAGATCACAAATAATTAATTATTCTATTGATTAAATCTAGTATACGGAACACGAGTTTATTAAAGCAATATGTTGCTATTTAGAACAACGGTTTGAAGAGACGGAATTTATGGATGTTTTATGGTATTTTACGGTTTTTTAACAAGATATTTTGTTATGTACATACAGTTTAGGAGTGAAGTTATATGAACACGGAAGCGTGGTGGTACGGTGTGAAGTACGTAGGTCGAATACGCATGCGTCAAGGGTAGCTTGCTCTAGGGTAAGATGTATTGTTGCCAGACTATGGTTTGGAAAAAAAATCAGTGATTGTGACAGGGCTCTAGTGTTTATTGCTAGTTGAATACAGATTATAATCGCGTGCGAATTAATAGATGTGGAACTGAAAGCACATGGGGTGGATTATCAAGGGGTTATTACGTCATATTATTTGTTTTGTTGCGTTGAAAGAAAATGCTTTAAATGAAATGGGTGATTCACTTTTTTATTGAATCACATTTTTATAATTCGGTGTCTTTAGAAAATTGAAACCGCGGTTACATTATAAAAATAAAACTAAACAATTTGATAACTTTAAAAAATCACTCTATTATTATAAATGTCAAAGTTTGTTTGTTTGGATGTTTGGTTGAAACTACTGAACGGATTTTGATGAAATTTGGTCTACAGTCAGTGTATGAGCTGACTTGGATGGAAAGATAGATAATGCGTGCGAAGCCGCGGGCAAAAGCTAGTATCATATATTTATAATATTGTATGCATGTATTTATTACATTTTAGTAAACACAATCTCACTGTACAAAAAAAATGTTGTTATATTAAGTAAAATTATCTTATTAAAACAATAGGAATTACCCTGAACGAAAATGTTTCGAATAATAGAAACTTTTTCAAAAATGGGCACTTCAAAAAAGCTGTCTCTAAAGCTTCGAAAATAAAGCGCTCAAAGATTCAAGAGAGTGGGAAAACACTAGAATCTATCAAACAAAGTACTAGGGAAACATGAATGAGTCATAGTGGTGCAATCCAGAAAAATCGATAGGCGCTATCCAGGATTGGCGCTGCATTATGTGCTGTTATTGCAAGGAGCGTCAGCAAAATAGATATTAGAACAAATTAATAATATTAAATAAAGTTAAAAATGCTGTGATGCACAGTTAATATTCTATACTGACATGTTCCATACGGATGATACATATGAACAAGTTAATACATATAGAGCCCGGTTTTATTTTGTTTATTGAAAAATCCTATAAGTTGGTAATTGCCGGCAACTGAGTTGATGGTTCACCTGATGGTAAGCAATCACCACCGCCCATGAACATACAAAAAGGTAGCGCCTCGACGTACGGGGTAAGGGATATGAAAATGGATTGACGACTGGAAAGAAGGAATGGCCTAGATAGGGTGAGGAAAAGGTGAGCCTCCGGCAACCCCACTCATCGCAGATCTTCTGTTAGTACAAGCAAGACGATTTTTCTATATGATTAAATGTAGTTAATGTGGTTTTTTTGTGGGCAAATAAAAAAGCAGTGGTGGCTCAGTGGTGAGGACCTCGGACTTCAAAATCGATAAGTCGGGGTTCGAGACCGGGCGAGCGCGCAGGAAATAAATTGATTTTTCAATTTATCTGCGCATGTAGATAACATCACCACTGCTTTAAAGGTGAAGGAAAACATCGTTTGGAAACCGGCATGTCCAAGAATTAGAAGTTCGACGGCATGTGACATCTGCCAACCCGCACTTGGCCAGCGTGGTGGATTATGGCCTGAACCCTCATAGGAGGCCTGTGTCCCAGCAGTGGGAACATATATGGGCTGATGATGATGATGATGATGATGTTTTGACTTTTTTATCGTTTTTATATTACCAACTGTTATTATTTACACCTATCACACAAAAATCGTTAGAATACCTTCACATAAAAGGGAAAATACGAGTAAAGCAGCCGTTTAGTTTCCATATTCATCCAACAAACGCCGCAATATTTAACCCTAAGCCTTGACCTGACGCAAATAAATAGTGTCTACACAAAGTGAACCAGAGAAGTCTAGATGCCAAAAAGTATTAGGTAACCTCCGAAGATTCACATACGTAACTTATACCTACTCATATAAACATCTGAAATGGCTTTCTCTTATCTGTTATATTGTATTGGTTATTTACGAGAATTTTAGAAAATTCTGACATATGATCATTGATCATGTTAACTTACGAGTGTTCGAATCTTTGCAAATGTTCATGGGCGGTGGTGATAGCTTACCATCAGGCGAACCACCAGTTCAATATGACATATTTTTTTTTAATATATAGTATGTGAAATAGCTTTGACTATTTCAAAATCTCCCACCGACACACTTGCTGTAAAATGGCAAACCGTATAGAAAATAATAGTATGCACTTTATAAGAACTTTTAAACAGAGTATAAATTTACATGTCGCTAAATATTGGCTAACAGAAAACAGAACAGATAGAAATAATTCATCCTCTATAATACAGCTTTAAAATATTTTTTTTTGTTGACGGTACTTTTTCAATCCCCCTTAATCCCTAAACGGAGTCTCCCTATTGCTCAATTGTCATGACGGCCTTTAACAAATATGCCACAATGAATTACTAACTTGCTTTTATTTAATACTAGCTGCGCCCCGCGGTTTCACCCGAGTGAGTCCGTATCCCGTAGGAATATCGGGATAAAAAGTTGCCTATATGTTATTCCAGTTGTCCAGCAGTCTACGTACCAAATTTCATTGCAATTGGTTCAGCAGTTTTTGCATGAAAGAGCAACAAACACACACACACATTCTTACAAAATTTCGCATTTATAATATTAGTAGGACTAACTGCGCCCCGCGGTTTCACCCGAGTGAGTCCGTATCCCGTAGGAATATCGGGATAAAAATTTGCTTATATGTTATTCCAGTTGTCCAGCTATCTACGTACCAAATTTCATTGCAATCGGTTGCGCAGTTTTTGCGTGAAAGAGCATCAAACACACACACATCCTTACAAAATTTCGCATTTACATATATTATTAAGCAGGAAGGATAATATAATATGATATTATAATAAGTAGGAAGTATGTTGAACTGGTCAGAATTTACTCACATTCTTTCACACATAGAACGCAAACGCTTTTAAAATAATGTTATTCTTGACTAAATCATTTTAAGACTTCGCTTACAATACACATATTATTTACATTCAAAGAACAGAAATTTCTATAAAAAGCTACTTTGAAAAAGCACAATATGATGTTATACATGATGTTGCCTAGATACAGTGGCTTAGGCGCGTGATCGCATCCCTCGTTCGATTTCCGATTGGAACTGACCAAAAAATGTCTTAATTAGAGAAACAGCAGCAGTTTATTATGTGCTCAAACAAAATTAATGTGCTTTACATGTATAGATAGCCTAAGAATTTGTTTGTTGAAGCGATTCAACGTTATACGTGATTCCTTAGTGCTATAGCCTATAAGTATATGGACCACGTGCTAAGCCAGGGCGGACCGAAGTGTAAATTGAAGTTTAAATGGCCGTAAAAATTAATAAACATTATAGTGCAATAACTTTTATTCGAACATTCGCTCAAATAAAAAAAAAAAATAGAAAAGTCTTCCAAGTATAAAATAGCAAATATTTTAAAACCTACACCGAGCTATCAAATCTCCTTAAAGCTTAGTGTTTACTTCTTCAGTACCTATCTATTGCAGGCATTAAACGATATTAATCATCAGTCATCTGTGATGTACATACAATTTATTCAAAAGCCCTTGAAACGCGAGAGAATACTTTTCGTTATGCAATTAACGAAACTTCAGGGGTCGTAATTAATGATCCGCTTCAGTCTGACTTGCACATTATATGCCCCGAAGTGTTTGTTGTGAATTCAAAAGGCTTTTCACTAGAGAAGCTGCCATTCCTGAATAATGGTTGAAACATATACAAATGTCTATTGTTTAGTTGAATACCCTATTGTTAGGTCGGAACGTAGTTTCTGATCCATTATGATTTTTAACGGCGAAAGAACGAGTTTTTTCAGTTATCAATTGTGTTTATACCCCAATTGTTGTATTGTTCTTATCTCATTCGAATTTCAAAAAATTCTAAATAGGCAATTGAAGTTTGAAATTTGTCTCTTACCTTGTCTTCTGCCTCTTCCGCCCTGCCCTCGGCCTCCAGCACTCTCTGCTCGAGCTCCGAGAGCTGAAAAAGAGAACAAATCATGAGTTATTATTGCAAATCTCCGAGATTTTCTCAATTGAACAGCTAGCGCCATCTATAGCCGAACTTACAACGCTAGCATACGACTACCTTGATGTGAACCATTTCCCTAGTAGGGAGTAATGTACTTCCGCCACCACCCGCTAGATGGCGTTATTGCCAAATTGGATAATATTGAACCACGTGGTTGAGTGTAACGAAATATAATTGTAGGTATGTTTATTCCGCTATTCATCAGGGAGGCTGTAGAAAAGGCATTATTGTTATGTAAGAGATCGTATTCGTGTCGTTTCTGAGGCATAGGGTGGCGAATCGGCTCGCGAAAGGGTGGTTAGTTGCAAATATAACAGTGATATAGTATGTAAGTTAAGGCTGTTATAGGCACGGAAAGGTTTATTTAATCGCATGGCTGTATTTGAATTGATAATATGGTGCTATTGCGTAAACAGCGTACTGCGGAAATATTATTTTGTTCTTGACATTTAAAATAAGAGCAAATTAATGTTGAGTTTATATTTTAATGTTGAGAGAATCACACGTCTTTAAATATTTTAGAATTTCATACATAAAGCGAACAAACCATAAATGGACAAAAACCGAATGCTTCACAAATCACAATGCACGTTAACAATTATTACCGTTGAAATAAAATTGTAAATCCGTGCATTCACGAAAGCGTAGAGAATAAATATTCAAGATTGCAAGTTGAATCACTGCCGCATTATTTGCGCGCAATTATTTCGTATTGAACGTTCGATTCTGTATGTTAGAATAATATCGAGAATATTCTCGAAGGATGAGGTACATAAAACCTTTTACTAACGAATTCGAAAAACAAAATCGCATTCGAATGCAGACGTCAAAGAAACGGGGGATATGCGATAGATCAAAAACGACGTAGTAATCCGAATTTGTAGTTTGCATAAGGGTTCTGTACAAAAAAAAACTAGTTAAATTCATAAATAATTATTATATAACTACAGACCTAATTAAACAAGGTAAATATAGAAATATATGCAAAGGCCATAGAATATTAATAATCAATTATTATAAACAAATAATAAGTTTTATTAACAAATAAAGATGACACAAAGCACAATTTTGCTAAGGACTTGATTATTTCGAAGGAAAGATTAATGAGTTATTGGAGCCTGCTCCTTCTAAACGTCAAATTTACCTTAATTGTTCTGTTAACAAATCATTTCTATACAATACAATCACAGAGGTAACATTTAATGATTCGTTACTTTGTAGAGGCTAATATTCCAATAAATATGACGAATTTTAACCAACGATTTTTTGTAATCACTTAAAAGAATAGTTATTCTCAATTAGCATAGTCAAGAAAGACAAGTGGTATTAATTTATACGTAAATATATTTTCAAAATTAGATGCTAAAGAAACTAATGAAATAATATAATCTATATATATATATATATATATATATATATAAAAATGAATCCCTATTTCCCTTGGTCACACCATCACACGTGAACGGCTGGACCGATTTTATGAATTCTTTCACCATTAGAAACCTGCAATCACACTGAGTGACATGGGCTATATGTGTACCACGGATAAAACCGGGGCCAACAGCTAGTATAATCTATGTCTGAGATACCTTCATACATTTGGTTTCTAATTAAACAAACAGCATATTAATTATGTAACACAAATGAAACCGTTTCGATGTTTATTTAATTCGCTGCGCGGAACCCTAAAATCGTTGTAGCCGCCTCAAAGCAAAATTTGTTTGTTTTCCAATCGTGTTTCAGTTTTATCGTAATACCATATTGCTTCGTTTTGCCTCGTTTGAAATTCGAAAAGTGCTGTCTTTTTTTTTAATTGCATCGAATAAAATTCGCTTTTCACGGTTGAAGGCCTTTTTGATTTTATTTAAGGCCTGTTTGATTTGTCAGAGGCAATTAGGTTTGTGAATCTTTTTCCGTGATATGAGTATTCATTTACGCTTTACCTAGTCTTGCCATAAATATTGTAATAAAGAAAAAAGAAAATTGTTAACTGCAAATAACATTTATTAATTTTACA
>NC_052117.1:2071741-2130129 GCF_012273895.1 Zerene cesonia
TAAAAAATACAGTCGGTCGATTGGAAAGCCTACTCCGTTTAAAACTGTACCTTTCGAGTGTATTTTTTGTGTTTGTTACATAAGAACTTGTAAGAACACGAAAACTGGGTGAACCAATTTTGATGATTCTTCTTATTTGAAAGCTGGTACCTTCCATGTTGTCCCTTTGTAATTTGTTTTAGTTCTGACAATGTGAGGGCGAGTTAGTTTTTTGTTTTATTTAAATCGGTTGAAAATATAAAATCTTACTACTTCATGTGATAAAAGTGCAGGTGTAGCTTTAAAAAACTTAAATAACTAGGTACTCTTCATAATAAGACTTATTTATGCCTCCCTCACTACCGTTACCTTGTCTTATTTCATTTTAAGACTACGACAAAAAATATATAGAAGTGCGTCTGTGTTTGCGTAAGTATGTTCATCTTCTTTCTCGTTATCGATCTCATACAATTTGCGTGAATATTATAATGTTTCTAGAATATTCAATGGCGTTCGATTTTTCAAACACGCGCCATTTGCTAGCCCCCGGTAGTGGGTGCCGGGTACAGATTATACACACGCCGCCATAACTAATCGGCATAGACATTTTACGACCATACCACAGAGTCATACATAACCTATAACAATAGCCCACTGACATAAAAGCTTAAAAACGCTGGCTACGTCCCAGCTAACTAAAGTTACACATACCATTATTCCTTAGAGGCTGTGTTTTGCATCACATTCGTTAATAAGACCAGGTAAGGTTGGCGCCTCTCCAACTTATAATAGAGGTTATATTACCACCACACTTAAATCATTGTACAGAGCTGTGAGCCAAAATGGAGCAGTGTATTAAATTATAGTACATGATACATTAATATCAAAATCGTTTTACATGTTCATATACTGTATTGGAATTTAAATTTCTGATACGTGCTCTAGGTATACGATATAAGTTGTAATATTAATATAATATAATAATTATAACTTTACAACTTTTTTACAACTCCAACAATGATTAAAATTGGCTTGTGACAGTTATTATTATTATGTACGTACAACAGAAATGATAACAGAAATCTGAAAGGTGTAACACAAACCAACATTAATTCGTGTATTTGTCTTATTAATAACTACAGTACAAAAAAAAGTTAAATTTCGTATTTTAATAGCGCACACTTCGATAGTTATAAACGAAAATCAATTTTGATAACCATAGAATATAGACCGTAACCACATTGAAAACCATGGCCCTTACATAATTTCAATTATATTTACGCTATACACTATCTGGACATAAAATTTAGTAATTTAAATGTTTATTGCTCAATAGAAATACAGTTAAACAGTTAGCGCTTGGTTTCTTAGGAACTATTGAGCTAAATAATGTCTGTTGTAAATTGTTGGAGACAATTGAAGAAAGGGGTAAATTTATGCCCAGCATTCTTCAGGACATTTTTAGTTCAAACTGTTCGTATTCAAATAAAACAAGTTCACATTTGCACAACTTAAAAACAAATACAAAAATACTAGGATAGTAAGTAAATATCTATATGTTATACTATGTACTGTCATAGATTTAATAAAAAACTCAATTTACTTGCATCCCGTTTATCGCCACTGTAATTAAATGTGAAATGAAAACTCCGTGGATAAATCCATTTTTATATGGTCCAATCATAAATTTCAATTACATAGATCATATCTCATATAATAAAGCGTGATAATAATAGTCATAAAGTGAAACCGTTTAGCCATTAACCGTCGTAAACGGAATCTATTATGACGTAAAGCTGATGATAAATGATAGAAATGTGTATTTTAATTGCTTTTTCGAGACGGTGAAAATTTTGAGCGGGAAATTGGATTCTGGGCAATGACACGGTGATGGATTGGCGTGCGCTTCGCTGATTGGCGGTTGATATTTTTTATTTTTTTATTTGCTTTATCAGGACTGTGGTCAACACAGGATATGATTGTTTATTTTTTATGAAACCTGCTACGTAATCTACGCTGCCAGGGTTTTGTAATTGATAGCAATGTATTACGGTGACATCAACAATTATGCTTATACATATACGAGTAAGTTTCGTTTTTTTCACTTGTTGTCTGAAATCTTTTTTTTTGAAATAATAATGTCCATAATTTTGTTTGGAACTAGCTGTTCGCCCCGGATTCGCTCACAATAACATACATAGCCTATGCCCTATGCCAATTTGTGAAATTGTAGCTATCAAAAGGTGAAAGAATTTTTTAATCCGTTCCAGTAGTTTTTTGTGTGAAAACTTTATAAACATACAAAAATACAATTTTATTTATAACATTAGTGCAGACTAACAAGCGCATACTTAGCTTTTATAAAACACAACCTATTTCCGCAAAATCTTTCATAGCAAAATAGTGCACACATCAACTATACGTACACTGGCTTCCACATCAATCATGCAAGCATGCTGTTGTGGTCTGGATGTGATAAATTATAGTCATGGAAGGAAATATGGCTCGCCATGTTGGTAATGGCCCGGTAGCTTTGACGACGTATAGGAACTCTGCGGAGGCATCGCATTGTGTATTAAATGTGCTGACTCTGGTAATGTTTTAAAAGCTATTATGAGTCCAATGTGATAATTTTTCATTGTTTAATTTTGTCGTTACATTCAAAAATTCATATTTCGAAATTAAGATTATGAATAATTCGCATTCCTATTATGATTATACATTTTTATGTATACTTTTTGATTTGATCGTTCCAGCATAAGTGTGGATGATGATGAAATTTACTTTAAATGTATGGTTTTAAAGGGCTTCTTTAAATAATTGATAGGATGTTTCGTTTTAATTCATTTTTATTCCATCTAAACAAAAATAACATCATTTAACAATCGATAAAAATGAATGCTGTGCGTGTTTATCTAGACACGAATAAGAATAGATAGTAGATAGTTTCTCAAAAAAGCACACTATCATACTGTAGACTAAAAGTATAAACGTGAAAGTTTTTGTTTAGATGTTTGTCCGTCAGTCACGCTGAAACTACTGAACGGATTTTGATGAAATTTAGTATAAAGGTAGGGTATGAGCTCACTTGTTTGATAGGATACTTTTTATCCCGATCAATGCTTCCTTGGGATAAAACAGTAGCCTTGATATCCGGGCGGAGCCGGGACGAGCGTTTAGTATACCATAAAAATGTATAGATTTTGGGATAGTACCAATGAAACTGGTAGGTACCATTCAATTCTTGATATGTTAATTCAAGTAATCTTCATAGTGTTTAGTGCATAAACGAAAATAGAATCCTGCTTATATTATAAATGCGAAAGTTTGTAAGGATGTGTGTGTTTGTTGCTCTTTCACGCAAAAACTTCCGAACCGATTGGAATAAAATTTGGTACACAGACAGCTGGACAACTGGAATAACATATAGGCAACTTTTTATCCCGATATTCATAGGGGATACGGACTTACACGGGTGAAACTGCGGGGCGCAGCTAGTAATATTATAACGTAATCTACACGAAATCAAGTAACAATTTCCATGCAACCTATCGGACTGTAGCAGTTAAATTCGTAACACACTAAGTTGAGGCAATAAATTTTTACTCTAAACGTTTTTAAGGCTTCAAATATCAAAGTTTACAGGTGCTTTGGCCGTATAAAGCAGGTGCGGCTGTAAAACGTTCTGGGGTTGCTATTTTAAGCGTTACGCTTGTATGAGCGAATTTAGTCGTGTAAATGGAGATGGGGAAATATTTGTTATTGATTATAGTTCTTGTGGGTTCATGGGTTATGCGTTTATGATTAATTTAATGTTTAAGTTATAAGTTTATTGTTTTTCTATTTTTACTAACTAAATGTTTTTGATCTTATTCATTTTTCAAGTAGCTCCTGCGGGATTTCCGGGATAAAAACAACTTTATTTTCGTTCTCGGCAATCAAGCTACATATATCTTTGCTAAATTTAATCAAAATCGTTTAAGTGGTTCAGGTGTGAAACAGAGACAGATAGAAAATTTTTAGCATGCAAATTTATGATTTTTATTTAGAATTTTTAATAAATTCCTGGAGGCAGACTATTTTTTATCGGTTATTTTTAAAGTTGTGTTATAATTACTAACAACACAACAGAACAGTAATTAAGTAAGAAAACTAAGAATCAATTTCTATGGTAATTATTAAACTAGTATATACAATGCTATCAAGTCGCAAAAATTAAAACTAAAACAATAACATTTATCTAAATCGAATATTCTCAAAGCCTTACAAGGTAAGCGAACATCTAAATCCATTTCTTGAAATCAAGGAGCCCATAAACCTTCAGAGTCGTGGGCGATAACAATAAAGGCACCAAGAGGGTAGTTTGTTAATATTTGAACGAGCCCGTCGCTCTCCGTAGCAGCGGTCATTTATCGTTTTGCCGCTGCACGCAACGGACGTATCTCAGAAATCACGGTCTCAACAGAATTATTTCTCGGAATGGAACATTTGCTAAATTGATTTGAGCACATTCAAATATTTTTAAAAAGTATATAAAAGTAGTAGCTTTTGCCCGCGGCTCACTTCTAATTATATGTCTAAACCATTCTCGAATGCAAGTGAACAAACACAAAAATCATTAAAACCGATTCAGCCGTTTAGGGAAGCAGGCGTTTAGTGACAAACACACGCACAGTAGAAACTTATACGTACATTAAGATTATAGTTAAAATAGTTACTTTGAATATGTGTGTGTGTGACTTGTATGGTAACTAAATATACATTCTGAAAAAAAAAACAACATTGAATGTATCCTTTTCTGATATATTTGTACAAGCTGTATGAAAATATAAATCTTCATTAGAACTGAAATAAGTACTTCAAATAAGAGACTGATAAATAAAAATAGAGTGCACCGAAATTTCCTTTTCCGATATATTTGTTCGAATTGTGCGAAAGAACAAATTAATAGAACCAAAATAAATGAATTTAGACTGATTATCACGTATCATAATCCTATCTACAAATAACCATGTGATTTTACTCACATTTACTTTAAGCCCTTCAATAGACCAAGTTACTTGAATACGAAGTTCAATCATGTAAGAAAAATGTTTCTAAAAGAATGAACATAATTTAACCGTTACACTATGCTTGGACGGTCTTATCTGGCCTTTGAACAAGGAACATAGTGGAATGGGGAGGAAATCGAGTTCCTTACTCGTGTTGTAAGTTTATTTTAATCTTATTTAATGTAAGATACGAGTAGTATATTTTTACATGGCTTTGTGAGCTCAATAATACTTATGTAGTTCGACGTTAAAATACATTTCATTTGCTTTACAATAATGTTATAAATGTGAAAGCCTGTTTCGATTTTGTACGTCAATCACGCTGAAAGTGCTGAAAGGATTTTGGTGAAATTTGGTATACTAACAGGGTATGGGCTGACTTGGGTGATGAGATACTTTTTTATCACGATTAAATGTTTCATTGGGCTAAAACAGGAATCCGAGCCAGGACGAGCGTCTAGTAATGTATCAAAGCTTAAAAGCTAAAATATAGATTTTGCTAATTTCTGTATTAGTTTCGCTGCCGTGCATGTTATCATACCGTTCCACCTTCAAGATTATGTAACTTTCCGGGTATTATCGTGACAAAAAGTAGGTAATAAAAATCCCTTTCTCTTCAGTCACTAGATAACAATGAATTACTATAAATATTAGAGTATAATAACACTGTTTCTACACAACAATATGTTAACTATAATATGTGAAGCTGTAGTTTACGTGATATTGAATTAACCATGTCTACAGCACACATACTTCCTCAAAAGCGTTGAAAACATACACAGCTCCACAAACTCCGTACGAAACGTTTCCTGTCGAAATATTCTTCAAACAGTAAGCCCATTAGTTCTAGTCCACTAAGGGTTACTTCCACGCGGAGGAACCTCAAAGTAAACTGACGAAAACGACGACTCACAATTCCAATATCAGGCTGGGCTGCGATGCAGAAAATTGAATGGATTTCGGCTACTTCGAGTTTTAAGGGTTAGTTTTTATATCTTGTAATGAGGCGCTTGGAGAAGCTTGGAAATGTGAGCGTGCGTTTATACTCTGTATGTCTTATGTTAGATCGTTGTGTGTTTTATCTGCCCCCCTATCTTTGTCGAAGACAATAGCAATAGTAAGACGATAATTATATTATTATATTTGATACAATTGACAGAAGGAAACTAAAGAGAGAGAAGGCCCATGTCCTTTTCCTGGTCCCTCCCAGTCTTTTCATTTTTACATGCAAAGTGGACTGCATTTGCAGAGGCGTAAGGCCTCAAGAAATGTTTGTGGGCGGTGGTGGTCCCTCAGGCGACCCACCAGCTCTTAATCCAATTATTTGTAAACAAAAAAGAACAAATAGCAACTTATGACTTCATTTCAAACAATTACTTCTAAATTAACTCAACTATGAAAGTCTAGAACACTCGCTTTCAAGTGTATTTGAAGTGAATGTTAACTCGTAAAGGAGTCACCAAAATATATAAATTCACTGTATAACATTTAAAAATAACAACACTACACTGAAAATACTATCTCCATACTTATTTACACAACTAACGTAGTTTCAACGTGGAACTTCAAAGCTTAAGACCAAAAAGTTTATGTCACGAAGATTAAAACTACGAACATTTAAAAATGCGGAGCATTTCCACCTGTATCCGCTGTAAAAAGAAATGAGACGGGGTTGTTAGGTTCCAAAGAGGCTTTGAGGCACGCATTAGCACCTTCTCTAGTATTCTACAACCTCTTAAACATTGCAACTACAGTGTAGGACCTAGGTACTAGTTAGGTACTACCTTTGATATGAGTAGCTGACGAAGAATGTTCTTATGTATGTTTAATTACTTATGTAGGCATGGGATGTTTTTTCTTATCTATTTTTACTTTTAAAGTTCAAAGACTTAGTTAAAATTGAGAGATGATATACTGACTAATATAAACTGTTTTTTTGTAATTGTAACCTGCTATATTTATTACGCCTTACAAGTAGACCATACAAATTTAAAGTGAAATAAACTCAACACCAATTCAATTAATTACGTTTCTACCTGAAATAAAGTATTGTTTTAAGTTTAGTCTTAAGGTTAAATTTTCCTATTTATCAATGTTTATTGAACTTTTTTTTACATTTTATACATTTCAATTAATACATAATTATTATTTTATTAACATAATACGTTAGCAAACGCGCATCAAATGTCAAAGTCGATAAAGAGACCGCGGATAATTTATTCGTCCACAAAACAATATTATATTAAACGCATAACATAGTACTTAATTAAATATAGGAAAGCGTTTTCTAAAACACACAAAAAGAGAAATAAATCATTGAAACAAAACTACCACAGCAATGCGAAACTATTAAAAAAAAAAACAAAACTGAATCGTTTAAAGAAATTTCCCCGTAAACTAATTCTCGCGATCTCACGCTCTAAATCAAGTCAAACCGCTGTACAGATTTCTTGACAACTTGAGATTTTTCCTCTATCACGAACAGCCGCCAAGATAATTGAATCTTGCTACCGTCTTTGCATACGAATCCCTTCGTTAAATGACCTGCCTTTAAACCATAGATTCTCAACCTTTTTATTGCCAACCGAGGTCACGAAAGATTGCGAGTTAATTTAAGAAATAAGGAGCAGTAACTTAATTCAAAGGATATTGGGGTAAAAAATATCAACAAGACAAGAGTATTTCTCTATATATAACAATAAATTAACAATTAATCATGTACTGATCGTTGATGAAATGATTAATTTGTTTAATAGCTAATAGTAATATTTAATAGCTTATAATAATATTAAATATCCTCGATCGTAAACAGATGCAAAATTCAATCGATTTTTGAAAACCAATGGATTGAAACAGTAAAATAAAATAAGCTTTTTCCAAACAAAATAGACAGATAAAACTCAGCGCAGCGTTAGTTATGTTTGTGCTATGCACCCGGCTAGTCTGACATAAAATTTCAATCTACAGTCTCTATTCGGACAAAAAAGTAAAAAAAAAACAAAACCACAAAAGCCCGCAATCTAACAATTCACCAGCTATTTTTTGTTACTGGCAACTCATATGGTACCTTTCTAAACTTTTTCCCGCTTCCACAATTTATTCAGTCGGATAGATAACGCACCCCTGTTCACCCTGGAGCCGAGTTTAAATAATCGTAACATTTTTTTCTTCTTTTTAAACGTGCATTTATCTAAATACTCGTATTACATTAGCTTTTATGAAAGATATTGTGTGTACTATTCTACCAATACTTTAGAACGTCGTTGCGTAATCCTTTTGAAAACGTGTGAATTTTTTTGTGTTTGTCTTATAAAATGATGTGATCTCTCATAATTAGTTGAAAATTGATATGTTGATGATCTAAACCTGTATTTTGAATCGAAATTCTATATCTATATAGTTCTATAATGGTAGAGAAAAAGCAACTACAACCACAATTATTTAACAAATAAAATCAAGGTCACTTTTCGAATACAATATAAAAAAGATATGTTAAAGACGGAAAACGTTAACTGTACTTTATCAAAATATAATAGGATTACGGCAAATTTTAATAATATTACAAAGTTTTAACTCTGTTTTCGTTTACTGTATGATAAGCCGATTTGAACTCGGCTAAGCTTTGCTAGAGTGAAGGCTAAAGCCTTGTATAAGGTTTCTTGAATATTAATGGCTCTTAATATTAAAGTCATATTCAAAGGGTTCTATTTACATACAAGTCAACAAGTAATTTTCTAGATACCAACTGAAAATAAAAGCGAAATTGAAAAGGTAAAAAATATATAGTAATTTTGTGTTTTTAATTTTACTGAGACTGGTAGTTTGGTATGAAAGCTCGGCAGTATACTTGAAAAGCGACTTTTTAATTATTACGTACTGTTCCCGTTTTCTGGGTGAATGCTTTTAAGAAATAGAACAATTATTATTTCGAAAATTTATTTACAATCCAAATCAACTACTAATATTATAAAGAGGAAGAATTTGTATTTTTTTTGTTTGTTTGTTTGTAATGGATAAACTCAAAAACTACTGAACCGTTTTCAAAAATTCATTCACCATTAGAAAGCTGCAACTACACTGAGTGACATAGGCTATATATGTACCACGGGCGAAGCCGGGGCGAACAGCTAGTTACGTTATATATCAGTAATAGCAAGTAATACACCGCTGAATCGATGGTCATGAAATTGTGTGTTGATTGTGTATTGAGTAGGTCTGAGACGCGGCCAACATTGATTATTCACACTCCTTAATGGTAAGAGTAAGGCAGAACAGCGTTTGCCGGGTCAGCTAGTTACATATAATATATAAGATATACCTGTAAACATGTACTAATAAAACATATCGCAATTACGAGTTGGTCTCATCATTTGAGACTACAATAACAAATATAAAACAGTTTATCAATAAGGATAAAACAACAAGTCATTAACCGTTAAAACGTGTTATTTTTTAAGGGAAATACAGCCCTTGAATTAGTTAAAAAGTAGGTCAGAAAACGCATACTCTCTTCGTGTTACGTTTTTGCATAATGTGCTTACCTCTAGGGTGTTTTTTGAAGTTTTAAAACTTTACTTTCATGTATTTTATCGCGGAGTCAAATTTTTGCGAGATCAAGAGTTATATTATATAAATTAGATAGACATTGTTATGACACGAGGTATAGAAATAAAATTGAAGTGCCCGTTTCAGTAAAGTAAAACAATCATTTATGGGACAAGGTATACGCTAATAGAATTCCTCATAGTATTAAAACGTTTAGTAGTGCTAAATTCTAAAACTATATTAAAAATGAATAAGTTCAGAGAGCCTACTATAGCATTAATGAATACTTGGAAGATGACAATCTATGGAATGTTGTCGCCTAATCACAGGACAGTTCTTTGGCATCATTGTTATGTATTATGTAGAATTAAAATGTAAAATTGATATTATTTTTAAAGAGCAACTACAGAGTTTCTTGCCGGCTCTTCTTAGAAACTGCCTTCCGAACCAGTGGTAAAAGTTATAACTGTGTAATATGACGATTCAAAAGTCCTTCTATAGGAAGTCTGGTTGAATGAATATATGTTTGAGTTTGAGTTTGAGTTTAAATGGTTTTTACAGATAGACAAGGAGAGAGTTATATAAAAGTTAAAAAACAACCCATACAGTATTCCTTAACGTGTTTTTATTTTGAACTTTTGCAAACTTTTATATATAACTTATGTAAAAATTAGCAAAACCATTAATTTTAAATATTTAAACGACAGGACAAGTTAGGGAATACATATCGCGGTGATCCCTTATCCAGTTCAAACCAGATTTATCTGGTTTGATCCGGTAATGTGCGGACAAGAGGAAGGCGTACCGGTCGTGACAAATGACCATCGGGATGATGCCATTGACGTTAATAGGCGAGTCTCATAGGGTTGCTTTTTGTTCTGGAAAGTTTATAAAATATAGTTGGAACAAGTACGTAAGTAAAGCAAAGTTTAAAACACTTAAGCAAATTTTGTTAATGTCAACAGAAATTCGACAATATATTATATAAGCCTATACTATCTATATTATATAAGCATTTTGCCCGCGGCTTCGCTCGCATAGTCAACGGAAAACTTGAACAGTTCCTTCGGGTTTATAGAATTATACTTATCCTATGTATTTTCTCACATATCAAACCATCTTTGTTCAAAATTTCTGTTAAGATTACACATAGACAGGCCGAGTTACCTTCACATTTATATATAATAGTGGGGATTAGGTAATGAATTTTATAAAGTAGTCTATTTAATAATAATTGCGGCGATCCAATTTAATTCTAATATAAATAGCGATACAAAGTCAGGGATAAAGCGGTTGTTATAAACGGAATAAAAGCGAATGCGATTTTTGGCAACCCTACCAGGGAAATATCGAGCCGGTTTTCGAGTGCGTAGAAAAATTACCGAAACGAATCGCTGGCTGTTATAATAATGACCTTTCGAGAATGGTTGTAATGTTGGGAATTTCGATAAATGTTGAGAGTTGTAATATTGACTAAGTTCTCTATTTAATAGCGTCTTCTGGAAAGATCGCCTTTTGTATAGTAATTGTATACAGAAGAGCTTATTTTACATAATAATTGATGTGCCGTGAGGTTTCACCTGCAGACGAACCCGCTGGCAAAAGCAAGTACATTATAGATTGCGTGTAATTCTGGTACATACGCTACAACACTTCCAAGTATCATCAAAATCAGTTGTATGGTTTTTGTGTGAAAGAGAGAGATGTATTTGATTCTATCTAAAGTTATAACTACAACTCTCTTATAGATTGACTATATCCTACTAATCTTACTAACGTTATAAATGCGAAAGTTTGTAAGGATGTGTGTGTGTATGTTGCTCTTTCACGCAAAAACTACTGAACCGGTTGCAAAGAAATTTGGTACGTAGATAGCTGGACAACTGGAATAACATATAGGCAACTTTTTATACCGATATTCCTACGGGATACGGACTTACGCGGGTGAAACCGCGGGGCGCAGCTAGTGACTACATACAACCTTATCACAAAATGCTATTTATTGTATGTATGTAACTGGTACTTGTCCTAATGATGGCAGTTCTCTATTTATGAAACAACCGAGCGATTTTCTTTCGTAAGTACATAAAGTAACTCCTGTTAGTGTCAAGTCAGATAGTGATTCATTACGTTTATATGGTGCGGTGAGCGGGGGATAGGTGTGCAGGTCAGTGGGTCAAGATGCACTAACGATGAAACATATGTCTTACTAGACGCTCGTCCCGGCTCCGCCCGGATATCAAGATTCCTAAGAGAGAATTTAATCGGGATTAAAGTGTCCACCCAAGTCAGCTCATACCCTGTCTGTATACCAAACTTCATCAAAATGTGTTGTGTCAGTGTGATTGGCGGACAAACATCCAATAATCCTAACAAACTTTCACATTTATAATTTGTTATTTTGGGACTCAGGGAAAGCGACCCTGTCTATGAAGTAGTATTAGTATACAATAGAGCTGTATTAAATGTGTGTGGTTAAAGAAATTGTCTTTTTGAGATTTATCTAATGTTGCGATAAAGTTGTATTTATGCTAGCTGGGCCGACTGCGATCGATAACATTTAAAAGTTATAAAAGTATTAAATTATTATCATATCATTAAATGATTATCATATTATCTCTTCATCACGCCTAAAATACTAAACTGATTTGAATAAAATCTGTATATTGATAGTTAGAAACGAGAAAGAGAACTAGGCGGGAACGTGAGAGCAAAATTTCGAGCTGTCTAGGAATTCGTTTGAAAACGCGGGCGAAACGGCGGGCGGAAAGCTTGTTTTTAATAAAAAAGAGAATGAAATCTATAGACATATCACTCTATCTAATTTCTCTCCGAACGTTTGGTTGTCTGGAAGAAATCGCTATATAGCGATAAGATCGCTAATTGTTTAGATTGCAATTTTATAAGGTTTTTTTTTAGATTTTTAAAAGCAATAAAGAATAAATAAATATTTCAATGTATATTATAGCATATCAAACAGTTACTTTGAATATAACCAGGACAGCGAAGTTTTCACATAAGACGGAAACTTCTAGAATGTGGGAGTAAATATTTAGTTTCGGTGCCAATATGCAGTGTAACTTTGCGAAGTGGTCATGTCGAATAGCCCTCGCGCCAATGTTGCTTCCAACTTCTTTAATATTGGTCGCTGCTATGAGGTAGTGTTTATTGAACATCTCTGGTGATATTTTATGGCAAATCTTGCGAAGTTTGTGCATGCTTTTGTGACTGTATTTGTTTTGCTTTGGAGTAGCTGGCGGTTTGTGAAAGCGTTTCTTTGTTTTTTTTTAATCATGTAACAGATAATAAATGTTATTCTTCATTTTACAGGACTATTTAAACATACTTATTGGGAATGTTTGAAACTTTAATTATTTTAACGTGGGATATCAAATGAAATATGACTTACAATAACCGAAATCATTACCGATTATGTTTTTTTTAACTTGGTTTAAGTTTTGGCCTAAAACAGTTTTCGATTAAAAAAGTCATCGAGCCACACAATAGGATTTTTTTTCAATTCAAATTAGCAATATTGTGCAAAACTTGTCTTAGCTAATTATACAAAGTTAAGGAGTGTCTTTGTTTGAAAGCTCTAATCTCAGGAAGTATTGGTTCGAATAAAAAAAGTATTTCTGTGTTGAATATTCCATTTTTTGAGTAAGTTTATGTAACATCACGTACGTGGGCGAAACCGCAGCGCATAGCTAGTATAAAATAAAAAAACACCCACTGTGTTATAAAAAAGTGTAATTTATTAGTTAACTTATGCTCAGGTGTAAAGTGATCGCTTGAAAGTTAACAATTTATAAGTGTAAAGTGAGCTTAAAGTCTCGTAATACTTCTTTTTATCAATTTCCTCTTGCTGGTTACCATAGCAACGAAGTGTTTAGATGTAAATTAATATAAGTATGTATGAGTAAGAGTTTGTAAGTTTCTTTGTTTGTTGAGTGTGTGGTGTGACTTTCAAATATTTTTTTTTACTTAAAGTATTACAGTATACTGTATTTTTAGTTTTTTACATTTAATGTTTACAATTTATGTGGCTTTTCGATTTTTTTATTTAGGTTAGGTGTTATTCTACATATAAACCTTCCTCTTAAATCACTCTGTCCATTAAAAAACCATTAAAATCCGTTGTGTTTTAAAGATCTAATCTCTTATCTTTAGAATACATAAATAGGGACAGATGCGGGAATAAACTGCGCTTTATACTATGTAGTGACTTTCTCTTACTCAATCAACCAGTTCTTTGTATAATGTATTTACATCTTAACATATCACTTTAACATTTTAAAACATTATCACTTAAAAATATTACCTTGTACTACCTCTAATTAAGCAGCACCTCCAACTTGCTTACAGACTCTGAAAAACTTAGCAGCAAGTTTCCCCTTTCGTTTCGTTGAGCAAAATATTAAACGAATATTTAAAACTTCCCCTTATCTGCTTCACGGATAACTTTGAGATTGATATTTAAAGAGATTTCTCGAAGCTGCTATAAATTTAGAAATTCCATATTCAGATGTGCACGTTCATGGAAGATTTATGCTATTTTTGGATAGTTTTTATTTATAAATTAAACCGTTAGTAGTTTCTTTACAAATGTACTTATCAGTGCCGATTTTTGTCAAATATGAAGGTTAAGATTATTACCATAATTGATTGAATATAAATATTACGATAAAATTATACGAGAGATGTTAGTTTGTGTTGGATAAATTCAGGTGAAATGAATAGATAACGTTATCGTTTTATTCTGAAACACCCGTGGGTTATTTCGGATTCCTACTGACTGGAACCCACTGTGTTCCGTCGAGCCGCTTTGACGATGGTGCTTAAGTTACGTTAGCCTGTGTCCACGATTATGTGAAAGTTATTTGATTGATTGAAAATAAAGTGAAAGGTTAACTTACATTATCTATATAATAAATATAAATGAACAATTATAAATCAAATTGATACACAAAATAATTACTTATTTTATGCCATAGAATAAAAGCACCATACATGCTGTAGTAATATGTAGTATAAGATTCAAATGATTCATATCTAGTAATATATATTAGTACCCTGGATTTCAATCCAGAAATGAGGGTCATTAACTGGAGCTGTCAATCTCTTCAAATATCCTTTACTTCCTCAAAGGGAGGGAAGGTAAATACATTTTTAACAAACCCGCCGATTTCCTTTAAAACACAGCAATCCCCCCATTCCTTTGATGTTATGATTGGGTTTATTTCCTACAATACAGAAAATGTGTATTTCAAGACAAATTGCATTGACGGATTATATTCACAGTCCCTTGAGGCGGTCTGGAGTTACGCGTTTTTGATGTTAAATATTATCTTTTATGCGGCATTTCTTGGAGTTTTTATTAACGATGACAGATTTTTGTATTTTATTCATAAACGTTAGAATTTATCTTTGACCTTGCTTGCGACTTGAACGCGTTATATTCGGAATTTAATAGATGTTATTATACATAATACGTAGGTTTATATTATAAACCTTCCTCTTGAATCACTCTATCTATTAAAAAAAAACCATCAAGATCCGTTGCGTAGCTTCAAAGATTTAAGCATACATAGGGACATAGGGACAGAGAAATTGACTTTGTTTTATACTATGTAGTGATAATGTGCTATGAGATATTTTTACACAACATACCCCTTTTATATTTGAATGTTCCATCCATTATTGTCATTCCAATGTTGTTGTCGTGCTACACTATATCTTACTAGTGTAATATGTATTGTAATACGGCATCAAATATTGTGTAGTGGACATTTTCTTCTAATCGCTACAACTGTTTTCAATACGTAAACTTTGTTCTATTTCACCCCCTTAAATTTTCGTGATAATAAGTTATACATATTTTTTATTTTATTTATTTATTAATCACAATTACTACACAAATTACACAAGATTCTTCAAGGTTCGAACTCCCTTCCCTCCTTTGTATAAGGGAGCAACAGACACTTCGCATTCATAATTAAAGTACACACAGTTACAGCCACGTGTAAATATTCATAAGAGTCCAAGAGAAAAGTGTTATGCACGGTATATAAATAGTGCACTCCATAAAATGCGGTAACTCTAAAACATTTTTATTGCTGCAAGTGCCTCTGGTCGCTACAAAAAAAAGCCAGAGGCACAGATCTCAAAAAACAATTCATTCAATATGCTGTCTTGATTAATGTTAGCTATTCAAAGGAATGGTGCACGAGATATTTCACCCCAAATCGCCTCGAACGTGGCGCGCTCTGGCGGATTTTTTGAGAACTACGGATTTATAGAACAAACGTGCTTGGATGTTTCTATTTAATAAGTTCCCTGTGATGAAAGCGTCAATGTTATCAAGCAATGTATGGAGAATATATTTTGCATGTGAACGAAAAATGATTCTTGGAAATGGAAGACTGAATAAATGAACTTATTTGTTTTTCGCAAAAGTTTCTGCGTACTGAGTACAGACACCAAACTTAAGTGATATTATCTGGTCACCAACATTAAAGATGATTATGATGAAAATGAGTTTACACATCTATATAATAGTAAGTTATAAAAATGAATATAAAATAACAACTTTTGAAAATTATCTGATTAGAAAATTATCTAATCCGACTAAAATATATTACACAATAAGAATAAATCCTAAGTATGTTATGCATAATATTTGAATTAGTCGTCATCATATATATAAAACTAAATTATATAAGATATAAAAAAATAATTAAAACAGTGTATTTCTTCCATTTCATAATGATGCAACATTTACCAGAAGTATCACTCAATTTATGAGGAACCTCGAGTTCTGACGCTTCAATGTAACTTAAGTAAACGCATTACGAACAATCATAACTTAAAATTGGGTTGCATTTACGAAACAGTAGCTTTAAATTGAATTCGCAACAGTGTATTACATTTATCAATATATTTAGAAAGTCAACGAGCATTTATTAGAATTTTTAAAAACCAAGGAACCGATTTATATTTTGTAAAAAAGATTTGAATCGTTGATAACCTATTTAACATAACATGTCATTGTCATTTAAATTTACAGATAATAATATATATATATATTCGGTCATAAATCTCGTTAACTCAAATCTAAGAAAATACTTCATCTCTATCTATTCGAAAGGCTTAAGTGCAACACTAAAACTGAAGATAAAGTGCGTTGTAACAATGAGGGCACTTTCGTATTACGATATGAAATGTGGGCCAGTATTACCGCATCCTGTATATTGTGTACTACCCTCACTTCGTAAACCTTTTACTTTCGGCCACACGCCATATGAAGCGGTTTACTAGCGGTTTTTACCGTTCGCCATTTATTATAAACTTTATGGTGGCATAAAACATAAAATAATGGCGTATTTTTACAACCTGATGCCATAAAACACCTTTTATGTTTGTGATAACATCGATTTGACGCGTTTGTATGGAGGGTAGTTTGAAGTTTAATAAAATTTTGCGGACATCGACACTTCGGTATGTAACATCATAAATCAATAATACCTAGGTTGGCATGTCAAACGAAACATGAGTGTAGCTAGCTGCCGTACTATATCCCCTGCCGCTGCTACATCTACTGACTTTCCCATTTATTTTATCATGGACCAGTTCTATAACAAGGGAAGAAGACAATCAAGTCTTCTTTTTCGAGGCTTCAGTGGCATAAAACATTTTTATAAATTGAAATATATTTAGAGGCTTGCGTGTTTATCTCGTCTTATATCCGAGACGGTTTTTCATTTCTTTATGTAGAACTTCATCCAAAATACTAATTCTATTCACTAAAATTCTGTTATACTGTTTCAATTATTATAATTTTGTTTCCTTAATTGTATATATTTTGCTTGCTTTTACTAAAATTAGCCATATCCAGTCGTATTAAAAGCAATAATAGCTTGACGCATGAAATCCATGAAATAGTTTAAAAGCGAAATAATGAACAGTTCGATGGACAGACGGCTTGTGGCAGACTTTATCTAATGCAGACTAATGCAGTTTGGAGCAACTTGTCGATGTATTGGTTCTGATTGAATTCGATTTGCCCGGTAATCAAGTTGAGAGATAAGTGTATTATTTTCAAATGAACACTTTTAGATGTGTTGCATGATTTTTGGTAGCCGTAGGACTTAACGCAATTTAGTGTCACTGACATGCTAATCTTTGTTCCAAACGTATACAATCTGCCACTAATGAAAAAGATGAAGAAGATTACAATCTGTAGGTATTGAAGCGAAGAGTGAACAGGTACCTTTTATGGAAGCGACCTCCATCTTAGACTACATCTCCGCTTACCAGCAGGCGAGATAGTGGTCAAACGGAAGCGCTTCGATCCATTTTGGTCATCTATACTAATATTATAATGATAAACAGTTTGTTTGTCTGAACTAATCTCAGAAACTACTGGTCCGATTTGAAACATTCTTTCAGTGTTAGATGGCCCATTTATTGAGGAAGGCTAGGCTATGCATGTACCACGGGCGAAGCCAGGGCGGACCGCTAGTAGTTCATAAATAGAAAAAAATATTGAGTGAAAATTTGAAAACGGAGGTGCTAAATTTTAAATTTAAATGCTATATGTTGAATAAATATTTTTGGTGTATGATTATATATTTTTTTCATTTTTAGGTTTTGTTGGTAGTGTAATAATGACTGTCGATGCCTTGCAATAAAGTTTATTTATAATAGATCTATAATATATTTTTATAATAATATAGTAAATCGCTTGTTCAGTCAATTAGACCTAAGACGTTAACGATCATTTTATTGCTTAGAGCTTATAATAACAACCACCATATAAATATACATACAAAATAAAATGAAAACCTTAATCCTATAAATTATGTTCCTGGAGTTGAAGTATGACCACGAGTTCAGTATAGGGTTTGTTAGTTTTCAATAGACGTCGAATATTCGGGATAGCTCATTCTAGAGGCGAAAGCGACAAACGGGGAGGTTGAAGGTTCTAAAAAGTTCCATATTACGACAGTAGGCTTATAGTTGAAATAGTACGTTTGTAAATAGTGTTTTAGTGTTAGCAGTAGTTATTAGATTTAAATAATCTTCATTGATGGTGAAAATTGTTATAATTTTACAAAGGTGAAGACAATTAACTATTTTTCATTTTATTATTTTTGAAACCTAGCTGCGAAAAACAAATAAAGAGCGCTTTTACATATATTTACGTTATATAAACGAACAAAAATGATTAAAAAAACAGCACGTTGATTGAGCCTGCATAATTTTTTGGAATGTCGGTTAAATAAAGTTACAGACATAAAAACGCTTCAATTAAATCAAAATGATATATCAATACTCGCAACCTAAGCATTAACACAGAACGATATAACAATAGAGACTCACAAAAGAGTCGTCGTCTCCACTGAAAGACCTTATTGGAGTGTAGGGACACTTGATTTAATAGTGGATAATGGACTCATACGATGAAAGGCATTGGCCTGTTTGTTGTGTTTTCTAGATTCTTTCCACCTATTTTCGTATCTTGTTCCAGTTTTTCGTTTGTAACGAGTAGTTTGCTTTAATCGTGTTTTGTCTTTACAATGGGGCAAAGTGAGCGTCATTGAGTTTGTGTGGGATTATGGGTGTTTGTTTGTGTGCGATTTTTAGTAGATGTAAATGAATACCAGGGGAGTAGATACACGAGAAGGATAATACAGATTATATACATATGTTTTTAATGCATTTTATCGTTTTAATAAACTATTTCTATTTTTGTTATTGTCTTAATTTTTAAACTGTTAAATAACTGGGCAAAAATATTAGGCTATACACTTGAACTTGATTTAGATTTTTTTCGCAAAAAAAAAAAAACGAGAAGGTTGTTTAAATCTATTTTTTTTAACCTTAATAGAAAATATGTAGACTGATACTCATCGTAAATGCAGAATTGGTAAATTACCACAGCAAACATCCGGTCCCACAGTCATATTTACCTGAAACGAACGAAATAATAGTTTATAGTTACAACTCGACAGAAAATGCTTTCCACACATATATGTGTGTGATTCTATTGTACACATCAATTGAAGAATATCTTTGTTGAAGTAAAATAACAATTTTCAACTACCACTCTAAACTAAAAATTAAAACAATTTTCAATACAAAATACCCTTTTCACATTAATTAAATCGAGTATAATTTTAAAAAGAATAAATTTTTGATCTATGCCCTTCTTGAACACTTAAGAACAACTTAATTGTTTACAATATTTTCAAAATTTCTCGAATAATCATGCAATGGTCATATCCATATTTCATAGTTTGATTCATATTATAAAATCTATCGCAAGTTCGTTATAATTGAATGTTCTCTGATTGGCTAGTTTATATCGCGTTCGGTGACGTCATCTCCGGTCGCGTCACATGTTCAATTTCCGAACCAATTTCCCATGCTCGACAACCCTAAGCTAGGGTTACCTCTCCGATATAACTCATTTAAAAATTACAAGTTTTCTACACTTCGTTCTTTGAGTGTACATTTTAAATTCATATGTATTCTGATTTATCTAGTGATGTGAAATCTGGAGCAGCCTCTCTTATTGTATTTGTATTTATTTATTCCATTTTCTACCGCCTAAATAATTGTAATTTAAAAATTACTTTCATTTAAATCTGAGGAATAAAGAAAGAAATGTTCGGCTCAGATAATTTTGTTCCATTATACAACTCTCTTATTATTTAAATCTTTCCCTTTGTACCTTTTTCGAAAGTAAATTAAAATTTTCATAACCCTAAAAGACGTCTCCAATTATCACTAACTATAAACAATGGCCTCAGACAGATGTCAATCGATATTTCTAGAACAAAATCAAATTAGAATTCCGCCTGAAGATTTTAGCGTTGTAATTATAGCTGACTCTTTTGATAGCCCGTAAACTTCTTTGTTCAAGCCCCATTATACCTTCACGATGATAAATTAATTGAATTTCGCCGAAAGAACTTTTCCCGCCAAATTGAGGATTAATAGTGGAAGTTTCGAGGTGTGTGGATAAATAGCGGGACTAACAAGCTGAGTTTGGCAAGATTTGAAGATGCATTGAAATATGGGAAAGTTTAAAACTAAATTCTTTAGTTGACTCCAGAGACGCTTAAACTTGTTAAATACCATTATGAGAGTTTTTTTTATTGTTATATTAGACTAGCATTTGCCCGCGGCTTCACACGCGTTATATTCGGAGTAGTTTAATAGATGTTATTATACATACGAAGCTTTCTTTTGAATCAATTGTCTATATATGTATAGGGTTATGAATCTTATTACAGAGTTGCAAACATTTCGAATTAGTCACACCTGCTTGTCATATCATTGACTAATAATAGTGTTTCTCTTTATTGTGATAGTTTGCGTTCAGTTTCTACTTGAAGTGTCGTATTAGGCTTAGTATCCAGACCTTAGACTAAACCAGACACTGTATACCGAACCTGGAGTTAGTCTAAACATTTTAAGAACAAATTTCATAAGTTTTCTTCTCATCCAAATTCAATGACAAACTAAGACACGTTGTACTAGCGACAAGAGAAGCATCAGTACGCTGTCAAAAACATTAGTTAAAATTGGTTTATTCTTCCAGTCTCCAATATTGATGCAATCGCCTCGCAGACGATGCACTAACGCAATTACTTGACGTCGATAACAGAATCGAGTGAAGGAAAATATTTGTCAGGGTATTGAATACGTGGCTCTGAATATTTTGTTCAGTTGAAGGGACGTTTAATGATTTGCTGGTTACTTCTCTGGAGGAACTCTTGCATCGCGGTGATGCTTTTGGTCTTATTTAGGTTTTATTCTATTTTCAAATGAGCAATTAGTTAGCTGTAATAATAATCCGTTTGTACATTATTGTGTTCGCGATACAAGTAATTAAAAATATTAATTTTCTTTTATTATATATTTATCATATCATTATTTTTTACTAATATTATAAATACGAAAGTTTGTAAGGATGTGTTTGTGTTTGTTGCTCTTTCACGCAATTACTACTGAACCGATTGCAATGAAATTCGGTACGTATACAGCTGGACAACTGGAATAACATATAGGCAACGGATACGGACTTACGCGGGTGAAACCGCGGGGCGCAGCTGGTTTTTTTTTATAATTTTACCTTTCTTTATATGAAATGTATTTATAATTCCTTAGCCGAAATTCGATCGCTTGCTCCTGTGCTAAAATTTCTAAAACAACCAATCTAGATAACAACCGACAGGCGTTTGTTGTTTCGTATAATGAAATCCAACAACCGTAGTATCTAATTAATTCAGTCTAAGACGAATATCGCAGTTAATAGAAGCTAAATGCTAATAAATCAATACAGCGCCGGCAGCCTTGTCTGCTTCACGTGACTTGATCCAGGGTATGTACGTATATCTAGTTGTGTATAGTGTAGGAGCTAGTGATGCTTGTTTGTTATTTATTTATTTTTTTACTTCATCGATCGGTTTGGAATCGCATCAATAACGCTTTTAAGCGTAATTTTTATGTAATATTGACTAAATGGTAACAGGAAAGAATATTTTGAATTAAAATGTCTATTAACAATAATCAAGAAGTTAAGCCAAAGTTTTAAGTCATCGATTATAACTCACTAATTGATCACGAAAACAATAGAAGTTAATCTATGCTGTATTAGCTGCGCCCCGCGGGTTCACCCGCGGAAGTCGAATCCCGTAGAATATCAGGATAAAAGAGCAACAAACACACACACATCCTTATAAACTTTGGCATATATAATATTAATATATTATATTATATTAGTAGGATTATTGTACAAACCTTGTTACCAATGTGAATTTTCAAGAATAAAAATTTACTATTGTATTATATTTTGTTTCTATCAGTATCGACTTTGTTTGTAAATAAAACATCCTGAAACCTGAAAAACGCCTGGCAATTCCCACTGACCAAACGTAGAAGGACAGATAATATAAAAGGTACATACATATTTAAGATACGTATATGACGAACTGAACAAAACTCATTAATAGTCTTTTGAAATCGTTCTGAACGAATGTATGCTGGATTCTACAGCAATGGCGCGAAATTCGTGACATGCATTCTTAAATCCCCTTGAATACATTTACCAATTTTTTCATTTTTGATAGTGAATCTATGAAAAGGACTCCGTACTATTCAAACTTTAAACCGATATTGCTTCACTTTAAAGATTTCCCTTCACTTTTGAATCGTTGAATTATCCTTACGCGGGACATATTTGATAACGCTCATATTATGATCATAATTTGTTGACAAAAACGACACAATAGCAAAAATCTGTTTTTGAAAATTATTCATTGCTTGCAATGCATAGTCATCACTCTGTACTGAGCGAGAGATCGTGCATTGTAGTGCATTCATTGCGAAAGTTGTGAGTAAATATTATCGGAAAAGCTGCTACACGCGTTCTAATACAAATCAGAAAATACTTCCTTTATAACCTCCAATGTGTTCTGTGCTGTAAAATAACATCCTTTTCTAAGATGGAAACATCTAACAGTTCAAATGAAAATCATCATGATGCGTGAAAATTATGCTGAGTGTCACTTCAACTGATTACCTTAACTCCATATAAAATATATAATATATGTAGTGTCAAAAACATACCTTTATTTATAAACGTTTCCATTACTATAGCAATAAACAAAAAAAGAGGAAGTATAACAAATGAAAGGGTTACTTTTTAGAATTATATTCGTCTCAACTGCTTTAAGCAACTTATAAAAGCTCTTATAAAACATGGATTTGTACAAACACCACATATATTCTTAATACAATTTAAAAACAAACAATTTTCCAACCCCACGTCTCAATAAAAATAACACAACGATAAAATTTCTAGAACATTCCAGAATTTCATTACAAAAATTACAACATCACGTAACAATCGTACGCAATAAATCAAAGAACTGAGATTAACCGGCATATCTTCACTTTAACCGGATTGCAGGTATATCCGACGTGTAGTGAATACATTAACGGATATGCCAACATTTATCCGGACAAACGATTATACGTATTAACCTGTTTCTTTGTATTTAAATACACGGGTTTATGATATCGTATGCGCTTTGTAAAGACGCTTACAAAGTATAGTTATGACATGGCATTTTATATTCGGGTTTTCTACTGATTTCAAAAAAGTAGGATGTACTATTTTTTGGATTTGTTACCTTAGAAGTTTCGATTGGTTTAAATGATTTTGATTATTCTTATAAGTTGTGCTGTTTAAATAGTCTAGTTCTGACGATTTAAAGGCGGTAATTATTTATTTTAAGAATAATTATTCAGAATATTGAATCGAGTAAATGACTTTTATAGGATTATGTTATTTGTCTGTCTATCCGACCACACCCACGTCGATATTAAGCTTTTGTTGCAAGTTGGTCCGACGAATTAGTTCACTGTCGTAACAGAGAAGCAAACAAACACACTCACATTTATAACATTATTAAGGGATAAGGATAATCTCAAAATATTAGCTCTTAATATATTTAAAAGAAAAAATTCAAAGGAATGTCTTATAAAAATGAAATAGTACTACTTTAGCTGATTCCTGCAGAGCGAGGCGGTACAGGGAATATGCATTAGGGTACAACCTCACTGCAAGGGAGAGAATCCACTCCTTTGACTTTAAAATCAGAAGCGGGTTAACGTTAGATCCAGGATTTAGTTTAACATTTTTAATCTATATTCTTATATTATCTGTGTACATGTGACGTTTGTGTATTTGTAGTGTATTGAAATGTATAAACTCAATTTATTTTTTAACCATATTGTGAGTTTTTGAGTTAGAAGGTTGATATATTATTCATGACATAAAAACACATAGACAATAGACATATTGTTCATTCATTTAACGTGATCATTGGTATGTCTAATAAAACCTAGTAAATAATTGTAATAATTTTCTTTCGTATCGTATTTATCCGAGTGCAATTCAGATAATACATCATCATCATTAGTGTCTTACAATTTTTTAAAACTATATTCATTATAATTTTGTGCCCAACCAAAATCATTAATATCATTTTTGTATACCTTCACATTAGTAATCAAACTATATAATATTATTAATGAGGTGATAGGATACTTTTTATCCCGATTAAATGCTCCCTTGGCATAAAACAGGAATCTTGATATCCGGGCGGAGCCGGGCCAAGCATCTTGTGTATAAAAATTATATCAATTGGAAACTAGAAACACAATGCACGTGTGTGTGCCACACGTTCATTGAGTTCTTTGAGTGTGTGTGTCAATAAGTATCCATTCAATAAGCAATGAAATCAATGCGATATAACGTTGCAGCTATCTGTAACTATTAGGAAGGATTCATTTGCGACTAATTGCGTATTTCGCGAGCATTCCAATACCTGATTTGCATACAGTACGCTGCGTGAAAGGATTATGTGTGAAATATTCTATTTCGTTTCAAGCTATTTTATATACAACTTACTATTTTATTGCATTTTTTTAAATTCTTATATCAAGATTACGAGGTGGATGAATACTTTTTGTAGATACAAATATATCTTAGACTAGCTGTTGCCAGTTCTCGCGCGGACTTACAATTTTCATGGTGCAAACTTACATCCCCTGGTTTATCCCTTGGGGGTAGAATTTATCAAAATCTTTTCTTAGCGGATACCTACGTCATAATATATATATTCATGCCAAACTTCAGCCCGATCCGTCTAGTGGTTTGGGCTGTGCGTTGTAGGTCACTATGTCAGTCAGTCACTTTTGAGTTATATATATTTAGATTTTATTAATACTAGCGGTCCTATAACACTCAGGGATCACGTACATAACCATAAGTGTTGTTGTTTTTGAAATCGGTCAAGTAGTTCCTAAGACTAGCGCGTTCAAACAAACAAACGCTTCGTCTTAATATCATTGGTATAGATTAATATTAAACTGAAGAGTTGTTTGTTTGTTTGACAGGATAGATAGGGACTACATAACAAGGTTATCAATCAAAAAATAAATTAATGTATGCTAATGTATTATTAAGACAGCGAGTTCAAAACACTTTATATTTAATTTATGATATGAAAATATATCGATAATTATAAACAAGATTGTCCTCCTAAAAATGCGAATAAAACTTTTATTAGAAAATCCTCGCAATTCATAAAAAATCCGCTCCCTATAATAAAAGAATCACCCACTCCCTTTCATAAAATTTATATGAAAATCTTAAAAGGTTTAATATTCATTATTAATATTTTCCTCAGTATTTACTGAGAGGAGATTAAATGTAGGACGGAAACCGTTTTAACGGTACATTTTACGAGGGAGTGCTTAAGTCCTCTCGACTCAAGCCTTAATCTAGCTCTAAACGATTGCTCGATTCACCATTTAGTTTATAATACAGTCTGTTTTCGGATCATGTTTCTAGAAATGTCTTCTTTCTTCATAGGAATCGTATATAAGTACATATTTAATTTTATATAGATAGGCAAGATTATGTTTTCTTTGTTAATTGAATGGAATGTTGAATGAAATTTATCTTTAAGAATGTAATGAAATATTATTTACCTGTAGTTCTAAATTTATACTTATTATTCAATTTAAAGTTTAATATAACTTATTGCATAAAAACAAAGGAAAGTAATATGTTAAATATTACGGTAATATTTAACATATTACGTCAATAACAACAATATTATATCTCTATGTACGTGTAAAATTGTCGTGTCACAGTGCTCGTTACCATACTCCTTCGAAACGGCTTTACCGATTCTCATGAAATGTGTGCCCATCGGGTTTGAGCATCGGACAACATCTATTTTTCATACCCCTAAATGATAAGAGTACACTGGGTTAGCTAGTGTTGTTATAAATTTTGCCACTTATAATAAGACGAATAAGACAACAAAATATAGATTCAACGAACAACACAAGTTCGAATAATAAGCACTCAATAAAAGCGAAAGGTTTATACTTTATACAAAGCGCCCTAGCTACGATCTTTAGTCTACGAGCTACAAAAATAGTTTTCATGTGGATTTTCCCTAGGCTATCTAAGCTACGCAGAGCACTAACAAATACGTCGAATGCCCGTAATATTGGCCTTTCGATCTATCAAGGATTAATCCTGATTCATAAAACGAACGCCGTTACCCGAGGCGCCATTTTATTGGCTGTTCCTTTGATCGCGACAATGGTTGCTGTAATAAAATTTCAAAAAAGGAACGACCCATTGTGCCCTCGGCTCGAACTGTATTTGTTTCTGGCAAAACTGTTCCACGTTCATACACTAATGTAAACCATAGACAATGTTTTGTCGTGAAAACTGCATGCTAACTTTTTTGATGTTATCCTTGATGATCTATGACGTGGATGGATTTAATTCTTTTTTTATTTCGATTAAATCCTTTCACTATTAACATTAATCAAATTGAACAAATAAAATTAAACATATGTTAATTTCGTAGATGCTGAGAAGATTGTTGAATGTGATCAATGTACAAGTATATACTTGTAAATTGAACGTTTACAATTAAAGTATATGAATTAGTTTCGATGAAAATATAAGAATTAGTTAAAATTTTCGAAATCAATAAATATTTCTTTGCCTAACTAAAATTATTTAATATCTGCAATTTTATCATACATTACTTATGCACTTTCATGACCACTCCAATCCATAAAATTCCCATATAAATTAACGTTGTTTTGTACCGCGTATTATTTACCATTCGATTGGCGATCAGTGCACAGGGCGATGGAAATAATTGTACAAAACAGTTCACGTGCCTGCTGTTATCAGAGCCATTGAAGCTATAAAGTTCCGCTTGGAGTCCGTCCAAACTATCGACTTGCCGATAAAATTGAAATTGTTAACGATATGCTTTAATTACGGCGTTCAACGTGTGACTGTATTTTATATTTTTTATTAGTGTAATATTGAATTGCAGCTTGGTGGGGATAGAAACGTCTGTTATGGCTAGTTACGTTATTTCTGGATATGATCTGTTCAGTTTAACTGTCAGTTAATGACAAATGTTGGAATGTATCTCTAGTAATTATTTGTAAAGTATCTCTGCCTATCTAACAGTTGGTTCGTTCGTTTCATTTTCACGCCTTAACTGACTAAACCGATTTGGATAGATTTTTGTATAAAGATAGTTTAAGATCTAAGAAACGACATAAAGGAAATGAGAGCTCATTATAAGCATCAAAAGAAAATTAAATCGTACAATTTTAGACAAATATTTGGTAAGGTTTCGCACAAAAAAGGTCTTATCACTGGCCTTTTCGATCGAAAAGGGCGATCTCGCAGCTGATTAGTTAAAAAGACTGATAAGGTTGAAAAAAAGGCCAAAGTATACACCATTGATTCACTATTAAAACTTCTACATTTTCTGATAAATCAAGCGAAGGTGTCTATGAACAATTCATAACTTCATCTAAATTTAATACAAACGACGCTCTGGCGTGTCTCAAAGCTAAAATTACATACAAATGAGTCCAAATAGTTATAAACTTCCCCCGTTGGGAAAATACACTATTTTTCCCCAATCGAGTTGCGTGTGAGAGAAACATTAATCTGTTTTAACGCGGACTGTTTCTGCCAATATATTAGGGCCTGAGCTGCAATGCAGATAGGGCCCTGCAAACCATTGTCCCCTGTATCACAATGGGTTACGGTGAAAAATTGCATAATTGAAATTGTAAAACTGCGGTCTGCGATATGAATTTTCATTAGCCACGCTTGATTGCTGTATGAATAGAACACTAAGATTGCAGAGATTTTCGTGATTCGAGTTTTAAGTTCCTGTTATTATATTTTTGTAGCGCTTCATAAGATAACATAAGACAACAGAAAAAGGTAGAAAAGTATTTAATATATCTAATCTCAATTTAAGTACATTTCACTAGGGACTATAGAGGACTATGAAGAGAGCTTATTTTAGCTATAAATTAAAAAAAAATAATAATTATAGAATAATAATTGATTTTTAGTTTAGTAGTATCAAATCTGTTGTTCTTTAACCCCTGAAATAAACTTCTAAAGGAAAGCAGCGTTTAGGCCGTAATCCATAACGCTGGCCAAGAACTTACGATACATACAGCGTTAGATTTAGATTTTAGATTTTAGGCCGATTTTGTTACCATGTTTTCCTTCACCTATCGTAGATGTAACGATGTGCACTAGTGTGCAGCGTGCATATGTGTGTTATTACACATACAAAAACAGTCGATGTTGTGGAGGGGTCTAGGTATAAGAGTGTGAAAAACATTACCCGATATTGGAATAGGTTTGTAATAAGGAAACAGACGTGAAAACACAAACATTAATACATGTTTACGTACCATGGATCGGCATAACATTAGCCGGTCGCAAATACACAGCGGAATTTACGAATTTAGGGTAAATCTTCGTGTAACGAGTTGAAAACAAATAAACCCGGGGTGGAACTTATTATGCCGGCAATAAATAATATAGCAAGTCACTCCTCTGGGGTGTGTGGCGGCAACTTTTAATACAAATGTTGTGTCGCTTCGGCCCTTAACATACAGGACTAAAACTCGCTTTGGTTAGCATAATCGTGTGTGCTTGAACCCCTGGCGTTCTTCGTGTATTACTGTGATGTTAGGGAAACAAGGATGCTATGGTAGTAGGGAAACAAGCTTAAGAAAGAAAACTTTATGTCACAGGAAACTGATTCTTATGTTCAATGAGTTAAGGTAAATGTAAGAATAAAGTATTTTGGTAAATTCGATAAATGTTAAAGGGTAATGTGGACAAATATTAGTCTTAGTATTTATACATTAAGAGTACTTATACATAAAGACGTATAGAATTTTTTCTTGGAAGTCGCATTTGAACATGTCAATAGCAGATGATAGACATGCTCATAAGAACAGATAAAGTATGTTTTATTGACTCTGTGTTTGTTCATTTTATCTTAACCCTTATCAAGTATTTTTATGTTTATATTTAGACGTATATATATAGCCTATGTCGCTCGGTGAAGTTGCAGCTTTCCAATGGTGAAAGAGTTTTTGAAATTAATGCAGCTGTTCTTAGGTGAAAACGGTAGAAACACACAAAAATACAAAGTTTCCTCTGTATAAAGTGAGCGTTGATTTGTCGTTAAAAAACAAACGCAAATAAAGAAATATCATAAATAACGTCCTGTCTTGAAATTCATAATATCAAATTAACACTTTAGACTAGCGAATACTTTCTAGTTAAAAATATGCATCATTTACTCGACAGCTTTCAATTATTGATAGGAAATTAATAACAAACCAATACATTGAATATTAATCAGTTTGGAACAAATGTTTGGTTATTAAACTGTCGTTTGCAATTCCGAGTTATATGCAATTATCAAGAACACGGACCGTGGCGTAAATAAATAAATTGAATATTTTAATTGTTCGTGTGCACCGCGCATTAATACTGTCCACATATAGTCTGATATTTTAAAAAGGTCTTTAAGTTCATGGCTTAAAGTTAAATATGGTATGCAGATTGTCACTTTCACAATTTTTTTACGTTTTTCATTATGATTTTAATACGAATTGTTGTCGATATATCCGAATGAGCGTATCAATATATCAACTTTATATTAAACCAGTTGTCGGTGTTCGGCCGAGTGGTTTCACAAGCAGGGGAACCTGAGGGCAAATACAAGAATATACCATTCATTTATTATTATTCTGGTACATAAGATACATCACTGCCAATTTGATTAATTCTTTTCAGTAAGTCAAATGTCTGTACATACCCTCTCACACAATCTCACCTGCACACCCACCCACACTCACACACACACACACACACAAACACACACATACACATACACACACACACACACACACACACATATACATATAGTAAAATAAGTATTTTATATATTATATTCATCAAAAAAAAAAATCTCATCAATTCAGTTAAGCGCATAATATACATTGTTATCTTAAATGTAACTTTAAAATTCTTGGGGGCCTGGTGACCCGTAACACAAGCATTTCATACTTACCTCGGGCACCAGTCTCTCACAAATGTTTAGTCTTAAGCAATAAGTATAACAATAAGTATACACATTTGTGATGAGAGAATAAATGAATTATTATATTATATTATATATATTATATTATATTATATTATATATTATATATATTATATTATATTATATTAAGTATCATTGTAATCCGTTCAGTGGGATCCGCGTGAAGAGTTACAAACATGTAAAGAAAAATACAAAGTTTGTAAAGATGTGTGTGTTTGTTGCTCTTTCACGCAAAAACTACTGAACCGATTGCAATTAAATTTGGTACGTTGATAGCTGGACAACTGGAATAACATATAGGCAACTTTTTATCCCGATATTCCTACGGGATACGGACTTACGCGGGTAAAACCGTGGGGCGCAGCTAGTAAAACTAAATTAACGAAACACGAATTGTAAGCGTTGCATTTATATGAAAAAAATGTTGAAATGTTGAAAGAAATTTTGTGAAACGTCCTTGCTTTTATATTTCCATAGTACAAAAAACCATAAATTAAAGATTGCTCATTAGCTAAAAGCTTTGTGCGAAAGAGAGAGAACATTAATTAGTACTTTTTTTCGAATGGGATAGAGGAGATAGGACGATTCGACGGGCACAGCTGATGTGTCAACTTATTTCGTCTGCAATTTATTTGAGCCACAATAATATTTAATTGAGTATTATTTTATTTCAGACGCACTGCTCTGAGAATGTTTATGTATGTTTATATTGTTTATTTTGAGCACAAGGGGAAGCTGCGAGCAACGGTTAGTATAAAATGAAAGTCTAACATTATGTATATTTATATAATGTTAAGCTTTACTTATGTTGTTGGCCGCAATAAATTTTCACGGTACTTATATCACCTAGTTTATCCCTTGATGGAGAATTTATAAATCCTTTTGCGGATACCTATATCGCAGTGGTATGCATGTCGAATTTCAGCAAGATCGGTCGAATATTTTGGGCTATGCGTTGATAGGTCAGCCAGGCAGTCACTTTTTGTTGTTTAATTTATTATTAAGATATGTTTATCATATGATCGTTTTTGCGAAGAATAACATATTTATTTCTTAGTTAGCTTAACACCAACAGATCCAGTGTATGTACTATCTCTCGTTGGATATATGCAACGGTAAAATTATTTTTAAAATCGGTCCAATAGCTCCTGAGATTAGCGCGATCAAACAAACATACTCTTCAGCGCTTATTATTCGTGTAGATTATATTCTATTATATTTACATATAATTAAAATGAGAGATTCAACTTCAAACTTTATAATAAAATAGGAACAGATTCTAAACAATCAATATTATTTAAATTAATACTTCATTTCATATTTCTATACTCGATAAATGTCGCCGCATCTGCCAAAGTTTGTAATAGAGATTAATGACTACTGATAAATCGGTGAAGCCATTAACAAAGAGAAGAAGACTTCTGATATATCCTACTAATATTATAAAAGCGAAAGTTTGTAAGGATGTGTGTGTGCTTGTTGCTCTTTCACGCAAAAACTACTGAACCGATTGCATTGAAATTTGGTACGTAGACAGCTGGACAACTGGAATAACATATAGGCAACATTTTATCCCGATATTCCTACGGGATACGGACTTACGCGGGTGAAAACGCGGGGCGCAGCTAGTCTACAATAGTTGTTTAATTGCATTTAAACTACTTCCCTCAACCTAGAGAAATATAACGTCAAATGAGTGTGATAGAAACACTGTAATTATAAACGAGAAAGTTTCTCTGAATGTCTGACTGTTCATGTCGAAACCATTGAACCAATTTGCAAGAAATTTTGTATTGAGATTGAGAGACCATTTTTCTTTTTTTTGGTAATCACTATACACATATAACATAAGAAAAATTCCTCTGTACAACAACAATATAATTTAACTAGCTTTTGCCCGCGCCTTCGCAAGCTTTTAATTCAGAGGCGTTTAATAGATCTTATTATATACATAAACCTTACTATTGTATTACTCTATATATTAAAAAACCCTATCAAAATCCGTAGCGTAGTTTTAAATATTTAAGCATACATAGATAGATGTCCCTATCTACACACAGACACAGAGAAAGCGACTTTGTTCTATACTATGTAGTGTTTAAGTTATAATCCACTGAAAATGCGTAATCTATTGCAATATTTTAAAGGGGAGTTTTGCAAGGCAAGGTGAGAAAAAAAAGCCATTAAAAAACAACACAACCTGAGCACAGACAGCTTGACGACACAATCTCGTAAAAATATGCCCCGGAGCAGGCACGTGCTTGACGTTTTATTTCAAAACCCGATATTTGAAATATACATTGCTGAGGTCCGTTTTTTTTTATAAAAATGTCACTATTTCCCGCCATTGGGTGCGTGAACAGTACAATAAATTCTTCTTGGATTATTTCATTTTTTTTTTTTGTAAATAATATTATGTCACAGTTTTTTCTGCAGCCATAGATAAACTAATTTATGTGATTTTAAGCCCAACTAATATTATAAATGCGAAAGTAACTCTGTATCTGTTCTTTGCGCCTAAACCCCTGAAACGATTTGAATGAAATTTGGTACAGATATAGTTTAAGACCCGATATAGGTTATAGGATATTTTTATCCCCAAAATCTCACGGGAATAGGAACTATGTAGGGAAAAACCCACTCCGACTATTTATATTTTCCTTTACTACGCTGGCAAGTCCGTGAGAGCAAAATTAGTTTCTTATCACATATTATTAAACAATGTCGCTTTCTCTGTCTGTATGTATGCTGAATCTTTAAAACTACGCAACGAATTTTGATTGGTGTTTTTAACATTCAGATTTATTCAATAGGAAGCTTTAGGCATGCGAAGTTACAGGCAAAAGCTAATTAAAGATAAAATTCATATATATACTCTTATAATAAATTACGATTTAATTAAATTAACTCGCAAGCGATGCATCTCGCATAAGTAGCGCCACGGGGCGTACTGATATATTAGACTAAGTGCAAGCTAGTTAAATGGCCAGAGTTCACGCTCATTAACTATGTCAAGAATGGCTAAGTGTGTGTTTGTTAATTACCCAGCTCACTCCGCCATTTTGAATTTATGACGTCATAATATGGAGCTTGTTGTAATGCATGTTTAATGGGGCACTGCGAAAAACTGTGAAATGCTGGGAAATTGGATTTGATTCGTGTGAAAGTGATGAATATGGCTTATTGCTAATTTATTACCTTTTAACACAGAGCTCAACAGTTTTATTTTTTTTTTTTGTATATTACACATGCACCTTTCGTTTTTCAAATGTTACGGTTACATGTATAAAAACTATTTGAATTTATATGCTATATAACTGTAATTACATAACAGTGTAGTAACACAGACAAGGTATTTTTTCGCGTCATCGTCGACAATGGAGCTAGTGGGTCGCCTGATGGTAAGCACTACCGCCCATGAACATTTGGAGAGTCGTAAGGTCGATTACAGACTTTACACCTTTATAAATGAATTTCTAACTTTAAATTGAAGAGGGATTAATAAAGAATTGACAAAAGGAATATAGGAAAGGACTGGGATGAATACGGAAAAAGAATTGAATGTACATTTTTAAAATAGCGCGCCAAAATATCTCACATTATATGTCGCTTAGTTTTCACATTAGCTCCACAAACGTGCGGCCTCCTTAACGCGAATAAGGCCACTCCGGGTAATGAATAGGTAAATGCAGTTTAATTAATTCGCCGTAAGTGACACGTCACTTCGGCTCGCACGTGAGACAAATGATGGATAGTGACCAGCTGCGACGTTCATTTGTTATTTTGATATATGAAGGCGTATTGTTATTTAGAAATCAGGAAATATAGTAAAGAACGAATGCTTCGTAAACTAGAATATCGCAGTCAGTATGCGATACCACTGCTAGTGCTTTCTTGATGGACCTTTCTTCTTACGATGTGTGTGATAGAGAAGGGAAATGCATCCATTGGCTGTTTTATTGGTGACACATGGGCTTTAATTTACACGACCTACTTTCAATGTATATTTAAAATGTATTAAATAATGCAAAGTAAATTAATATAAAAGGCAATAGATATTTAAAGTTAAACAATGTATTTTTAAGAAGACGTGTAAAACTACTCCATAGCATAAAAAGACTTGGTGTAACTGTGTACTAATATGATGACTGATGATATATGATAAAATATGATGATAAAACAAATTATAACATAGCAAAATATAGTGAAATGTTTTTAAATTTAAACAGACATTCTTAAAAACATCCGAAAACTCACTCAAAATGATTGCCACTTACGTGCTACAAATAAATATTACATTTACAACTCATTAAAATTAACATATAACAATGTACATTAACACATTTCAGTAACAATTTGCATATAATGTTTAGCGACATTCCTTACCTTACGTAGCATTTCTTCGAGGGAGTCCATGTCGGCTGCGGAGGGCAGCCCTCCCGCACTCCCGTTCATACCGTTATTGTTGTTCGTCATAGGTGAGCCGCACCCCACCGTGTACGCCAACACATGGGCGGCATTCCAAATTTGAATTCAGGAATTGTCAAAATTAGTCGTATATAGACCGCACCTTTTTTTGTTTTTAATTTATACCAGTATGCACATATTTTTCTCAAGTTTCACATTGTTGTACGCAGACCGCCACTAAGCACTATGACACTTAATTTTCATTATGATTTGTCCAATATTATTAATTATAATTCAATGAGTATTTAATTTATGTTATATATATATTTCTATAATTGAAAAATTATAATATATTACGTAAAGTGATAGTAATAAGATATCTTCTAAATTTTTAATGTTATCGTGGTGTTCAAAGTTAAATGTACCAATATATATTTGCCAGAAATATGTATTTTTTGTATTTGACATATCTTTTTGCAATTTCACTGCTTATTATAAATATGTTTCAAACTATATCTAAAAGAAACGTCTACAATTGCTTTGATTGATTTTCGATTATCTTGTATATCAATATACAACAAAAATCGTAGGCTCATATCCTCTTCTTAACCCTTCCCGTTACTTCCTCTATTCCCCTCATTATTAATTTAATTATAATTCGTTTCTCTACCTCTTTTCTATTAAATACAGTTATAATGGGCAATTTATAATAGCTCAATTATTATAATAAATAATAATTATATGATTATCAAACAAAATGTCAATTAAAAGATGATCTTTAAATATAATTAGGCGTTCGTTCGTTTTGTTCTTAAATCCAATAAAAAAAGGTGTTTTCTGGTACATTTTATGATGAAATGGAACTGTTCATACAATTAAGTACAAAACTAATAATTCCCACAAATATATTAAAGAAAAATAAACTAACTTTCGATGTCCTAAAAATGATTATCCATTACCTCTTCACTCAAAATTTACGATATTGCATAAATTTTCAGTTCCTATTTATATGTATTTAATTCTTTAAGCTATCTAAGACATACAATATTTTCAAAAACACTGAATAATTATTCAGGAACATTACAAAATAAACTTTTATTATTATTATTACAATATTGTTCATTACAAAAAGACAAAACTGATATTATCTAATAAAAACATTTAAAATGTATACTATTCATATTTGCCGATGCGTATGAGTTTTAACGTGTTTTATTGTTTGTCTGGAGGCATTGCATACAAAGTTTTGACGGGAAAACATCCAGGAGGATTACCGTGACATTTTAAAGTAGTATTAATTAAAATGTGGAATAGGGATGGCATAGGACGACCTGTCTAAGGTTCGTGTGGGAACACGGGAATTAAAATACTATACGACTACTGTGTGTTCATACTGCTGAGTTTCGTTTGGCGAGTGGGGGAGCCGGAGGCCCATATCCCCTTCCCACTCCTTTCCTTTATTCTTCTAATCAGTCCTTTCTTAATCCCTTTCCACATAGAATACTTTAAGAAAATGCCTCTCGATATCTACCTCTTTTGAAAACGCGTCCTGTTATATAGCAATTTTAGTATAAAATGTACAATGTGTTCATAAATTTAAATATTCCTTTACATTCCTCCAGTAACATAAACTGTTCGTTCTGAAATGCATTATATTGTCTCTCAGATACATTGAAAAGTTCTATGTTTACTTCTACAAGATTGCTGGCTTTGACGTTCGGAAATTTTACATTTCTATGTATGATAGTTTGATTCACAAAGAAAGCTTGCTGCATTGTATTCACAGTCGACTCGACGGGTGATATTTATCACTTTCAATAAGGTGTTGTGTTGACAATTTTAAATGTAATACGTTTTTTTTGTCATAGTAAGGAGGTGGTATGGTCGACTATTGCGTGACTATCGACTATGATAGTCTGCAGATACGTAAGACTTTTGGGAGGACTTTAGCAAATTTTACGATTGTATTTAGAACTTTTTTGATTAGTAAATACAGTTTCAAATCTCGTTACATTAATTTATTTATTATTAGTTAATAATATGACATTAAAGTAAGTTTTCACAACAAAATAACAAATATATCATGTAAGAAATGTATCATAATTTTATTTGTCTTATTATAAATATATACATAGTTACTATTTTCCTATTTATAAAGTTAAACAATGTCAAATTATAAACTCGATTATAAATTCCAACATCCCCGAGAGAGTTAATCTCATAATTGATAGACAGAGATTGATGCGCCTCAACGTTAAAAGGAAAGTTCTGGAGTTAGCAAGATCAATATTATTACGAACCTGTGTGTGAGTCAAATTTATATATAAATAGCGGTAATATATTATATTGCATTTATTTTAATGGCTAACAAACGAATTTGAGGGTAGATATTTTATCCATGTATCAGAATTTTGTTGAAAAATCTATTAATTTATGTTATTACACATTATACTCTAAAAGCCATCAGAATCATAGTTAAATATTTAAAATACATAAATATAGGTACTTGTACTTGGTACTTATATAAGCTTTGCCAAAATATACTAAAGAAAAAGCTGGACAAATTTAGTTATATGAGAGGTAAATTACGTCAAAACATCTTGTTAAAATTTAAAAGTTGCGTTAAGATTTCAATTACACAATGAATCAATAAAAAATAAACATATTCATATAGAATTTATAACATTATGTATTAATACTTCTCACTTGAAGCAAACGTTGGACAGAAGTACTGAATTGATTTTCGAACAGCTTATAAGGAAATTAAACTGTGTTGTTGTATCCACCAGTACGACGTAAAATATTTTCTTTTAAAACAAATATTGTTCACTCTACCGCCCTTATGAATTGATTAATTTCTACACATTTTAACCTTATAACCTTATAAGCTACTGCTTTTAAAATGGTTATAAAAGTTGCAAGTAACCTACTTCTTGGTGAATGCAGCATTGAACCCAATCAACGCCAAGCTATAGCAAGAAATGCAGCATAATTTAAGCTTACCTTAAACCCCCAGCTCATTTGCATTCGCAATTAGCTTGAGCCAAGCTATATCTCGTCCGATTATATCTGTGGTTTATTGTTAGCTTTATACGTAGTGTTTATTTAATAAAGTTTTTATTAAAAGTGAAATATACACGAACGCATAGTTTCGATATAATACATATGGTTTGAATAAAAAAAAATGGCATGGCCTTTTCACTTTGTTCATGCTGAAATTATTTTGAAAGTCACAACTGTAGTATTACTTCGTAATAAGGAAATTATAATGGACTTTAATTTAGTGCATTTTTTAATATTATTTCGTTAGCCTTATATGTGCATTGTAGGTTATGCTTTATATCCTTTAAATTCCTACAAATAAATACCTATTAATGAATCACATAGTATTCCTATCATCAGAGGGGTTATCGTGACGTGTTATAGCAGAACTAAATCGAATATAAGAAAGTGATGGCGCTAGACTAGATTAAATCCTGCTTTAAGACGTAACATTATCCGTTTTGAAATCGATAATATATACATATCAATCAATTCGCATAATTATAACCATCACGAGGATGCAATCATTATCAGATCCTAAAAAGCAGGCAAACGTCGATTGTGGTTAACAATTAAAATGAAATACGTGACGAATTCACCGCTACAGATTTCAAATTGAACGCTAGCAGCGTGCCTAAATGAACATAGATCATATCATACAGAGAATATTACAGCAGGACGAAACCTTCATTATCGGAGACTAATTTATCGATGCTTAATTTAGAGTCAGGGTTCAATACCTATCACAGATTATGTTACAATAATAATCGATGTCTTAATAATAGTTTTGGTAACGTAAAGTGAACTCTAATTGAAGTAAGAACGTATTTAAATTACATCATGAAATTCGTGTTTTGTCACATATGAAAACACTAGCTGCGCCCCGCGGTTTTACCCGCGTGAGTCCGTATCCCGTAGGATAATCGGGATAAAAGGTTGCCTATGTGTTCTTCCAGTTCTAAAGCTCTCTACGTACCAAATTTCATTGCAATCGTTTCAGTAGTTTTTGCGTGGAAGAGTAACAATCTTTACAAACCTTCGCATTTATAGTAGATTCACAAGATTTTTGGTTTATATTGGTTTACTATCGTTTGCCCGCGGCTTCACACGCGCTAAATTCGGAATAGTTTAATAGATGTTATTATACATATAAATCTTCCTCTTGAATCACTCTATCTATTAAAAAACACCATCAAAATCCGTTACGTAGCTCTAAAGATTTAAGCATATATAGGGACATAGGGACAGAGAAAGTGACTTTATTTGATACTATGTAGTGATACCACTACACTACACTACACTACACTTTGATTTATACGGTTGTTATATGAAACAAAAGAGCTGGCCTGTATTATCGAAACCATGCGATAAATCACTGTCTTCGACATCAAGGGGTCTATTAGAGCAGATTGACAACTAAGTGCGACTTATGATAAGGGACACTCATCAGTCCCATCAAACACAATTAGCCGCAGACGTATTGTCTATTCCAACTGAATTAAAGATAAATCAATAAGTTCTTTATATTTATATATTTCAGATTATAAATTCGTAACAGTAAGCAAATCTTCTTGTGTATTCAGAAAATCTGATATTTTTTACTATCTCTCTTTAAATTATATCGGCAGTAGAATACTTACCGGGTCAGCCAGTTAACTCTATTTAATCAAGAGTATACCAATACCAGAATACCTATTATTTGTACACGAATTGCTACAGATGTATGATGCATAGAAAATCAGGAAATAAAACAAATAAAAACTTATTTATTCTTATCTGAAATGGCCGCCCTCCGTAGGTTCAGTTAACTGTTTTATATTTTAAGAATCTCTTAGTTGTTATATAAAGGAGACTTCGTTAGCTAAAACTAATTCGGGCATGAATATTTTCAGCTCAAAAATTCAGCGAATATTCCAAGAGGCACACGGTAATTGTGTTTACCTTGTAAACTGACTGTCTCTGTACACACCCCCTTTCGCCTCGAGATATGAATCTTCCGTGAATACATTTAATTTACGTTTATACAAATAATAAAACATTGAATAGAAGTAAAAAGGTTTGCGCCCGAAGACGAAGTAGTCAAAGCACACGGGTCAAAGGAAAAACAATCCGGAGTCCTAGCACAGCTCCAATCTCGTGGGGTATCCGAATTAAAAAATTTGTTTCGTTGCGTGTACCACTATATAGTACCAAAACTCATCCAAATCGGTTCAATGGTTTAGGCGTAAATAAGATACGAACAGAGTTAATATAACTATATATAACTTATATAACTATATAAGCTCAGAACTCAATAAATATCACTAAAATAGGTCACAATAAATCGCATTTTCAGATATATTCCTGTTTCTATACAATCTGTGTAATTTATATTCAAACTAGTTCTGTATTTGATTTTGATTCTCCAACGAGCGAGTCTAAATAAACATAACCCACTTGCTATTTCCAAAATCACATATTTACTTAAAGCTCTGAAAGGTACTTACTCGAATGTTCAACGAGCCTTCGATGTCACGACAAATAAATCAGACTATACTTTTGATTTGTATTTATTTGATGATGGGATTGATTATTCTTTATTGATGCTAAAGGAACGGAGAAGTTTATGTATATTTTGGCCAAAGCCAAGTGTAAGTATTGGTGTATATTATATAGTAGATTGTACGGTAAGTGCTCAGGGGGAAATTCGCGCATAAACACTAGCAACACTGCTGGTGTTGTAGCAGCTATGCCGGTATCTTAAAAGTCATAGTCTCTATTCCTTTATGATGTAATTGAGAAACGGGACTTCTAGTTTTTATTAAACAATTCTATAAATAATATACTAATACAGACCAGTCCATTCACCACTTATTTAAATTTAAGTCGCAAAGCATTTTCGCGGAAGAAAATTCAATAGTAATAAAATTCAAACTGTGCGACCCGCTGTAATCGCGATGTTTCAAGTCGTTTGAATTTCAACGAATTGTATTGTTCTACTGCATATAGGATAAGGGTGTCTTTGGAACTATTGGTTGTATTTCAGTTATGTAAGATGGCAATGTTAGCAATTGCTAAAAACAAATGCTATAATATTTTAATCATTTTAAATATATGGTAGCTATTTACTACATGCAACAATTCTCTTTGTATGCATTGAAAATAAACAACAATCTCAATAAAATCTACTTGTAGGAGTTGGTACAAATGTGATATTTATAATAGAAGTTTTGTTATTCTATGACCTGAAAACGATATCATGGATCTGAAATAGACTTAGCGTAGGTATAGATTTTTCTTAAAATAGTTAATAGTTAATTAACCGCCCCGCGGTTTTACCCGCATAAGTCCGTATCCCGTAGGAATATCGAGATAAAATGTTGCCTATATGTTATTCCAGAAAGAGCAACAAACACAGACACATCCTCACAAACTTTCGGATTTATAATTAGGAAAGTAGGATATATTCTTTATTATTCGGGTACAATGTGAACTAATATGAGAAAGAAATAAGAATTATACCATATTATTGAATAAAACGTATAATAAAGCTATAAAATACTCCCTTATTTTATAGGTTTTGATTATAAATCGGACGTAAAAGTCAGAATAAGATAAATTCTTAATGTAATTATCAGAAATTGTAATAATATTAATTCTGACACGACAGGAGTTCGGCCTGATGGAATTCATTATGATAATTGAGTTGCGATCGAATGGAACTCAGTATTTGCTGATATTCGATTTACGTAAGGACATATTAGCGATTTTAATTTTTATGCTGATTTCATTTGGATATTTCAAAGTTCCAGACATAATTTTTTTTAAATTTTTATTAATATTAGGTATATAAATTAATATAAGTAGATATATTATAATAATGTAACGTTAAATGTATCTATAGTGAACTGAAAGGCAATTGTATAAATAAAGCTAGATTCTCATAAAATTGTAAATTGAAATATATGATAATAAATAAACTCCTTGTCTTTGTCCACTCTTAATAAACTTTCGCATTTATAATATTAGTAGGAAGTAGGAGTGTAGGAAGGATAGGATATATGCGAAAGTAATACGATACTATAGATAGTTGTAACAACAATGTAACAACAATTACCATATCATATTACTGAACTTGTTAGGAATCCAGGTCAGCTAGCTTTTTATATTTGGATCATGACAGGTGAATGACCATCTTACGACCTAGAGTCTAATTTTATTGGCATACTGCTTGTGAATTAGGTTTCATCGAGATCGAAATAAAACAGCTGCTGTTTTATTTTAGGAGTTAATATTGATTCTTAGATCTATGAGACAGTTATTTTAACGATTTTTTAATTTGATATAAAAATACAAATTAGTATAAATATGTGATTAAATTTTATTGAGGTAGTGTTAACTTAAACGATGAAACATTTGGTGACCTGAGGAAACACAATCTATCTATACTAATATAAAGCTGAAGAGTTTGTTGGTTAAACGCAGGAATCCTAGGAACTACTGGTTCGATTTGAAAAATTTTTTTCAGTGTTAGATAGCCCATATCTTGAGAAAGTGAACCACGGGCGAAACCGGGGCGGACCGCTAATCTTGAATAAATTGGCACATTTAAATATATGTGTGATTTTATGTACTAAATAAATATTTTTATTAAATTGTTCATCGACTGAGGAGAAACCTCTTTGGATGCTATAATGGGACTTAGAAAATAGGATGAAAACCCACGGAATTATATAGTTAAAAACCAAATATATGATATCTTTGTTCTCTATTAAAGGTTTGGAATGAAAACACAAAATGGCCTTCGTGCAGCTGTTTTTCTAACATTAAAGTAATATTAACAGGCAATTATCTAAGCGCAAATGTAGCATGTACATCGAGACATTCATAATCGAAACACGATACGAAATTCCCACAACTGACGCGTACATCGCTCTCCATCTTGGTAAACACGTGACTGCGCCTTTTGAAATTCATATGTAACAGGCAGTGGAAGTTCAGTTCGGAACAATACCGCTTAGGTGTATTAGGTCGCACTGCGCAGCGATGCAGCGGGGTCAATGACACTCGGCACGGATGATATTGTTCTAGGCTGTATAGACTAACTGTTTGAATGTATGCAAGTGCATTGTTAGGCCTTAGGAATAAAAGGCTTTTATATGGCGTGGGCGCAGTGGTGTCTGCAATTGCCTTTGGCGGGTTTGGGATAACAGTTCGGAGTCGTCTTGTAATATAAGTAAAATGTGGCAGAAAGAGATTACTATTAATAAAACACTTTTCCCAATGAGGGATAGTGCTGCTTTAAAAATACTACTTGTAAGGAAAGTCATTATTTTTACTGCAAAAATTGAAAAAACATTTATACGTTATTAATAATTTTATGTTTTAATCTATTCCATTGTGTAATTTTAAAGTTTTATACAGTCATTTTATTCCAAGTGTTCTCTTAAATAAAACGTCATTACTATCGGTCTCTAAATATTACAAACCAGACTACTAAACTAAACTTTGTTATCGGGTCAAGGAAAGAACCCACGTACAAGAATTACGTAAATGCGTTGCATTCACCACACCCACCTGAGCTGTGAATGGAATAGTAAAGCGGATGAATGTATTTGATATTGTACTTTAAATAGATATTAATAAATCACTATATCCCGTTAAGATTCTATTGAAATAGACGTTCTTTTTCTTGTTATTCGGACGTGGACTTGAGGTTTGCGTAAGGAATGTCAAATTTAATTGTCCGAAAGAAGTGTCCTGTTCAGTACAGGTTTTTTTATATAGTTGGAAGAAAGTCACGTGTTTTGCATTTGTCTCAGATAAGTTATTTCATAAAGAAGTAGTAAGTAGTGTGTATTTTTAAACAGTGTATATGTGCAATAAACTTACGTATAAAATTCTCGTGTCACAGTTTTCGTTGCCATACTCCTCCGAAACGGCTTGACCGGTTCTTATGAAATTTTGTGTGCATATCGGGTATGTTTGAGAATTGGCTAACATCTATTTTTCTTACCTCTAAATGATCAGAGTAAGGCAGAACAGCGTTTGCCAGGTGCAGCTAGTAAACTTATATAAATGCTCAGTGCGGTATGCATATTTTTGTATATCTTTTAAAAAAATAACCAAAAAAAAAACAAAACATAATGAATGAAAACTAAACCCACCAAACTACGATGCGAGTGATAAATTAGTTACTTTGTACTTAATTTTACTAGATTTAGTTTATACTTAAACATTTTTATAAAAAAAATGTAATATGTATATCGCTAGAGATTTCGTGATATCTCTGATATCCCAGCGACATATTAACTAATTCATGAAACATCAGTCAGTCGTCAGTCCGCAAATTTGATAAAACTGTATAAAACTCATATAAAAACCGTCTTGCGTAGTTCTAAGAGTGAAACATATTCAAAACATACGCTTTATTATGTGGCCAAGTATGGTTTACGTTGGCTGCTTGCTAATCAATCTATTTACAAATGTTAAACGCGTGTCAACAGGATATTATACACATCCTGTATAATGTATTAAAACGATGGAACGAATGAGTTGAGTTATAGAATTAAATGCGATGCTACAGAATGAGTTGAGTTGTTTAAAAATAGATGGGATGAATGATGATGAGTTTGTGGGATTTAGAATTAAGTTTTAGATAGGGATACGTAGTATAGTATAGTAGTAGTAATAGATAGTTTGGAAGTTATTGTACCTAAATGTATGTATATATTCTATACGTTGAAATAATATGTTATGTTAAATATAAAGCGTACAGTACATAAGTGTTTCATTATAGATTATTTTATTTATAATATTTAATTAATATAAATTAAGTGATAAAATATATGTAACGGTTGCACACTGAGATTATGTCTATTGTTTTGCTTGCCTCATTTATTTCTAGAGGAAATAGAAAAAGGTGGTGTTAAGTTTACTGGGTAATCCAGTTTATTATAAGCTTATATTACGTGTCTTGGAAACTATATTGAAAATGTTGTAGAATCTTGATTTAAGCCTTCAAATGTTTATATTAGGATAAGATTCAGATATAAATTACATATATAATATAAAGTTTGTAAAGAATTTTCAAACATACAAAACGGTTGTAGTACCTACTCTATCCTCTGAACCGATTACAAATACTTTCACCTTCCATATACGTAATCCTTGAATGCTAAAGTCAATACATGTACCATGACCGAAGCCGGGGCGCAGTTAGTCGGACAATAAGTCGCTACACGTTTCCACGAGCATTTTATTATTGCGAATATAGAGTTTCGATAGTCGGATGTATTCATTTGCCACTACGTTCATCCTACGCTTCTACTTTGATAAGCGTCATCATTTGTCAATGGAAAGACCTGAAATTAATGAAATGAAATATTCTTTATTACTCAACAAACAATAATGTACAAAAAAAAACAGGAAATGTCGTGGAAAGACCTGGTTCTTTTTGGTTCAATGTTGCTAACCTCTCGTACCTTGTCTTAGACTGCTACTACAAGTAAATACTATACGCTGATACTATAAGATGTATGATTATGATTCGTCAGATATATGTTAAAGCCAAACACGTTTGACATGCGAATATAACGAAATTTCGATGAAACTTGCTAACGTAAAGTTGGTGTGCAATTAATGTTTGGAGGTATGTGAGCTGAACTCGTATTTCGTTTGTAACAACATAATAAGTGTTTTGAGTTTTGTGGAACTTCTGACGCGAAGTTAGTTACATTTCAGAACTAAAATAAAACTAAAGTATTTAATTGCATCACGTTTCCTTTACGAGCGCGCGCGAGCTACGCTTTAAGATTTCCTCTAAAATTATTAAACGAAGTTATTTCGAACAATGTTATTATAAAAATGTTTGGAAAAAGTACATGTATTGTTTTATTAGGTATCTAAATCTTTGTTTAACCCGATATTTGTAACATATTTCTTTGTTGCGTTTGTGTAATTTTATATTTTAACTTTGTAAACATAGCATTATAGTTATTTATCTATACAATACAGTCTGTATTACGCAAATCAGATAGCTCATTAATTAATTCTAAATTGTCATGAAGACCTTTGTAGTATATACCTACTCCAGTTTTACTAACAGCAAATAAAAAAGGCAGGTACTATAAAATAAGTCCGATCAAACCATTGTTTCATTTTTCTATTCCTATTACCTATACTTGCTTTATCAATTCTAGGAATTATAAATTGCCTTCATAAAAATAATTTATAGCAATAATTTATATTCAATATTAAAAGAAGTTATTCTAAATCATAATTCTCAGTATTTTCACTCAAGACTATTTATACCAAATAGCCAATTACGTAGAAGCACTTACAGGGCCTTAGCGAAGCAATAAGCAATAATAATTGGTACATCATTATCGATAACAGATCTAATCATATTAAGCTTCTTATCCGCATAAAACAACGGCGCAACAAAGACAGCGAATAGGGCTGGGTTGCTTTGAACGAGGTTGGTTTTCAGAGTACTGACTTCTCAAAGAAACCGAACAAAAGGGGCCCGTACTCTGAACCCTGAGGGACGACCATTCAGTGAATTCACAATCACGAGCAAGATTTCGCTTTGGTGTTTGGTTTTCACTTCTGTCATTACGCGAATTTTGGTATTTTTTAGACGGGCTTGTGGGGCTTACGATTTTTAGGTTAGTCGATAGACATTTTTTTTAAATATCGTGAAAATGAAATCGTGAATTATAATTTGGTACGTAGACTGCTGGACAACTGGAATAACATATAGGCAACTTTTTATCCCGATATTCCTACGGGATACGGACTTACGTGGGTGTAACCGCGGAGCGCAGCTAGTATTTAATAATAAAAATAAAATTTCAACCCTTTTTGTTCCTGTTTAAAATATGTTATGTATGGTTGCTTGATCGAGATAGCTTAGGAGACATAAGGCCACCATTTATGAATGTTTGTTTTTTTACATCGTATTTTCTATTTGTATTTGTGTACACTTTAGCTTTTCGCATTCATTAATTCAAACTCAAGAAAATTTTATTCATTTAAACTTTTCACGTGTTTTAAGGATTAAAAATCTGATGTAGTATATAAAATGAAACAGAATATATCATTTAATAAAATAAACACAAGTAAAATTAAACAATGAATATTAAACCGGAGTTACTGATAATGAAGAGTGACTAGAAAAGCCGAGTTATATCTTTATGAAGTACATATACACTTCAATCAAATTATCCAACGGAAAACATTAAATTCCAGGATAAATATGTAAAACACGCATTATAGCTAAACCGAGGCCATAAATAAAAAACATTAAAGCAAGCACATTCGGCACAGGGTAATTAAATTCAGACGCACCATTGTCACCGTTAGCTTTAAGCGCCCATAAAAATTACAATATGTTCGAGTCTTTTATTGAACACGAAAGTAATGCTCGAGTTTCATAAGGTTTTTTAGATATTAATCTGTGGAACTGTGTACATTTTTGTTCGGTTAGGTTATGTCGAATTATAGCCTTCATTAAATAGTAATGTTGTGAAACGATAGTTTGTCATGAAACGTACATACGTAATGTTGGTGTTTCTACATTTATGATTGTATGAAATTTTTATGTACTACTAGACGCTCGTCCCGGTTCCGTTTATCAAGATTCTGGTGCGTTCCATAGGAGATCCCAGGATCCCTGCTTTTGTGCTTTGAGTTTGGCCGCCGAGGAGGTTATAGTGGGTAGAAATCCCACATGCTCTACTTTTCCCCCAAAGCTAGAGCATCTTTGGAAGATTTCCTCCAAGTTAAAAAAAAAGATATCAAGATTCCAGTTTTATCCCAAGTGAGCATTTCATCGGTAAGATAATTTACTAACTTATAATAACTACAAAGTATAAAACAAAGTCGCTTTCTCTGGCCCTATGTCACTATGTACGCTAAGAATATTTAAAACTACTCAAACGATTTTGATGAGGTTTTTTCTTAATAGAAAGACAGATTCAAGAGGAAGGTTTATGTGTATATAAACCACTCCGAATTTAACGCGTGCGAAGCCACGGGCAAAAGCTAGTATAAGATTGGGGCATGTTATAAATATAATATCCTATGAGCATTACACTAATAACATGGATCTGTAAGGCCAAGGCAAAAAATTATCATATAATGTTAAAATTAACGATATATTTTATTAAAATAAATAAATATTTCTAAAATTGAGATTTTATTGAAGACATAATACATTATGTGTGAGTTATTGTACAGTTTATTTGCGTATATACTACTATATTTACTATATTTAATATACTTGAATTATAGCGAAATGTATATATGCAAATTGAAACAAATAATTCTATAGTTCGTAAAATAATATAATTAATAAAATTGGTACTAGTTACCCATACTCTTTGTACACCACGTATAACATTAAAAATTCTCAACTATTCACAACATTAAATAAACATTAACATAACGCGATTCGCTAAAGCGTAACACTGCAAAATATTATAACACGACACACGCGAACCAAAGATTCATTAAAACATCTGAAATCATTAAAATCGTAAACACATGTAGCGTATGCGTCTTACGGTTACATACAAACTTCAAACATAAGATCACGTATTACGCGTTTGAATATAATGTAGCAGATCGCGTAATCCGTAGCGCTACGTCTACGCGCCGCGAGCCCCGTAACTCGACTGCCCGTTACTATAGCAGCAGACGGCTACGAGCTGGAAGCTACGGTTGTATATACTATGGCATGGCTCACGCGGTGAATTATTCGCGGCAAACAGTCAAGGATTTTGATTGAGGAAGATGTTTTTGCTGGGAATTTGCGACATAACTGATATGATGTATAGGAGAAAAGAAAGTGTAATATTTTTTCTAGGAACAGAACAAGAAGGTTTTTGGTAGTAACATATTGGTTTTTAAATAGCTGTATTTGTAATAGTCAATATATTCTTGAAAGAGCAAATACCGTAGTTTGTTCTAATGTTTAAGCAAATGCGATGAAACTGTCGGATTCAACAATACAGTGACGGTTTAACAGCTCTAAAAGAAGCCTAGTGGAATGGTATAGAGTTGAGTTTTTTCTTTTACAGATATCGTATGTCTTCGTAATGTCTATAATTAATGTGTTTACATAAGCAATTGATTATAGTATTCAATTAATAAAAATGATTACTCATCTGAACTCGAATAATAGAACAAGAAAATGTACTTATCTTCTTTAGTACTGCGCAACCAGCAACACTATCCACAGATAAATTATATATATTTTTGTGTGCAAAAAAAAATGTTCTATGCATATAAAAAAAGTCCAAAGCAATAAATATAAAACGTTTTCTCATTTGCTTTAATAATTAGGAATAGAAGAAAAAAGAAAAAAGGAAGGTAGAGGGACGATTTTTTTTTATTTATTATTTTAATTCACATTTCGTATACTTTTACGAACATTAAATGGTATTGTATGTTTAGTAGCAGTTTACCATAATTTTTGTTACAATTTCTAGGCTCTGATTATACTCCGATTCTTTTACCTTTCTCCCCGTAAGAATGTGTTCTAAATAAAGATGGCGGTCAGTAAGACAATACATTTTCACGGAACTATTTATGTAATCTCTTCGTAGGTACAGCTGGTTGACAAGCGACCCTCATCCAACCCAACCCAAGCCGGAGGCGCATTCATGCTTTTGTTAGCGTATGATTATTCCTTTCACATGTTGGGATTTCACTGTAGCCGCATTATAGATATGTGTGTGTAAGATGTGTGTAAAATGAATGTTTATTTGATAAATTAAGTAAACTTTTGCCACTATACCTTGAGAGTGTAAATTTGAGGAAATTGTAGTTTCTCTTTCGTCTAGAGGCGTGTAGTTCTCAATAATTTTAATCTTTAGCGAATTTGAAAGTCTCATATTGTTCAAAATAGTACATTTAAAAAAATAAGCTAAATTTAAACTTTGCAAAAAGTTTTATTAAACCTTTACGTATTTATGTAATTAAAATGTACAATGAAGATATGTTTCCCATAAGAGTTCGGGTCTAAAGTAACGATTCAACCCCAGATTAGAACCCTATGACAGATGTACCGACAAATGACTTGTTCATAATTAATGACCCCCAGGCCTCAAACCGATACAATTCTATCAGGTATCACTTAAGTATGTATTAAACCTTCACCTGATTGCTTTATTAAGCATTTGATGAACGATTAATTATTCGTTAAGGAACACACTTAGTGTTTTGTGTGTAGTTTTATTTATTCATATGTATTGGAAAATACATTTTATAAACATTTAGAATTTTTAATTAAAGGTATTTCGCAAACAAAGAGTGAACGGAATCGTAGTACAAACTATTCATCCGTCTGTCACCAGGTTGTTATTATCAACTTTGATAAGTCAATTGAAATTTTCAGAAATGATGCTGTGCCGCCGCATTAACAACAAATAATAAAAAAACAAGACAACGGTTGGCACGGTGAATTGGATGGGTGATCAACTTTTATACAAATGCTCTTTTATTTGTACAACTTTATGATGCAGACTTGACCGATTTTCTAAATAATCGAATTAATTATTATCTTGCCTAGAAGTATGCAAAGAATCATACAATTCTATGTCCTAAATTGGATTTGTGGATGAAATAAACATTCAAAGATTCATACAGTTGAAGCTAATGAAAAAATAACAAATAAGCACACTTTAAGCGTAGTATATTTTTATTCTGGTTAGTCTAGGCGGCGCCCACAACTCGACCTTTCTAAATATAAGGTGACGAGTTGCTAGCTCATTTCTTAGCAATTATTATTCATGCAATATTTCGTCAAATAACTTCTGTTTCGCGTAGGCGATAATCTGTAAAGGAAAACAGATGTTTACATCATGGAAAGCGAAGTCATTGAATCAATTTAAATATTAAAATTTATTTTAAAAATAAATCTTTTGTATAAAAGGTCACCGGGGAGAGACCAAAACAACAACAAATACTTTTTTGTAGCATTTCATACTATCCTATCCTATCCTTTTTTTTTTTTTTTTTTATAGTGGGGAAATCTTGCATAGATACCCACGACCCCCGGGGATGGAGCCGTGGGTTATGTCGGATTCTTACCGACCAAAACCCCACTGTGTTCCGTCTAGCCACTTGAGTGAAGGGGCCACGGGAGCTGGTTAAAATACGTCCGCGACCCCCTCGGCGGCTGCCCGTTGCCGGGCCAGGCACATAATTAGAGCGGCAAAGTGGGATCACCGCTCTACCCTCCTGTAGGCGGCGTGAATCCTATCCTATCCTACTAATATTATAAATACGAAAGTATGTAAGGATGAGTGAGTGTTTGTTGCTCTTTCACGCAAAAACTACTAAACCGATTGTAATGAAATTTGGTACGTAGATAGCTGGATAACTGGAATGACAACTTTTTATCCCAATATTCCTAAGGGATACGGACTTACGCGGGTGAAACCGCGGGACGCAGCCAGTTTCTTAATAAAAACAGCTTTTTTACGGGTGACGGAGTGCAAGACTGTTAATAAGGTTTGTGTCTCGACAGCAAGATTCTGACATACAATAATTTTAGTACGGTTTCACTCCTTCAATTATCTTGTATCAAAGAAAGAAAGAAAAAACATATTTTCCTTACGTTGTCTTTCAGGAGAAAACTCTTCTCTCCCAAAGTTATAATGGTAAAAAAGTCAGCATTCATCTATGCTTTGATGTAAATAACTGATACGAATATGGTGATATTTGTTTTATACTTTAATATCCAAGAGGACTACTTTAAACTCACTAAGGAAGTGACTTAATTCACTATATTGATGAAGATTTGTAATAAATAATTATAAAATGATAGTTTTAACTGTGCAAGAGCAAAGACGCGGGCTCAAACCTGGCAATAATAACAATACAAGATAACCGAGAATTTAAATTCAATTCAAATAATACGTGCTCAAGAGAGTCTTTTTGATAATTTCTTTCTACACTCAGATAATAAAAGCGGTACACTGGCTTGGTTCGCAGCCAAGTAAGCCTCGATGTCAACTGCACTAAAAGTAATTTTATTCTTAGCTTAGCCCTCATATTAGCAGATAAGGGAGTTAAGATGGTTGGTTTATGTCGAATTTGTAAGAGCAGTTGTAAGGTATTAGATAGATAAGAGTATTGTCCTCAAATGCTTTATATACGAAGTTATGAAATTTGAACAACAACGAGTAGGAGTGTAAAGATGCTTTAGAACATTTCACGCATTTATGAACTTCATCAAAAATGTCTTTGTAAAATCCAAAAAAATTTGGAAGGGACAAGCTGCTTCGTATCACGAAAAACATCCCCAAGATGTGAAAAGGGGGAAAGAAAATCATTTAGTGACCATGAAAGACCACAGGAGGGTAGCCGCGTGCAAAACGCCTGCATATATTAAAGAAAAAAAAAACAAAACAATTTTAAAAACAGTAAAAAGTCACCTCCGCTATCCGCAAATGTACGCTCCATTATGCCAACAAAATTCAGTCCACACATTCTATACATGCATCTTCCTAGCCCCAATAGAGACAATAAAACGTATTGCCTGTGCAAACAGATTAACTCCGAAAGAAAAACTATTATCGTTACAGCTTCAATTAAGTACACCAAAGTTAAATGAAGTCCGCTAGAAGTTTCGATTTAAACTTAGCTCACTTGGACACCGCATTCTTTACGGGCTTTCTCCTTCTTGGCTAAATTGAACTCGATTTAAGAATTGTTTTTATTAGGCGATATTGTGATCAATTAATGATAATTAACATACATAAATTTTAGATTTGATTCAACGGCCATCATTCAATATAGTAGTTACTAGCTGCGCCCCGCGGCTTCACCCGCGTATCCCGTAGGAATATCGGGAAAAAAAATTGCCTATATGTTATTCCAGTTGTCCAGCTGTCTAAGTACCAAATAACATTACAATCGGTTTAGTAGTTTTTGCGTGAAAGAGTAACAAACACACAAACATCCTTACAAACTTTCGCATTTATAATATTAAGAGGATTATGAGAAACGAAAACTATAAAGAAGACAAAAACACATACATTTATAACTAAATAATTGTACTTAGAAGCTCCAAAACACATTCTTAACTATTTCTTTGTCAAAAACTGAATCGGGAGGAGTCGGAGGCCCGTATCCTATGTCTCGCCCTTCTAGTACTAGTTTTTTTTTATAGCGTCATCAATCTTCTTCCTTTAAAAAAGCTGGCATTGCATTTGTAAAGGTATTTAAGTCTACAAATGTTTATGGTGTTCGCTCATCATTAGGTAAGCCATCAAATCAGTTGCCCGCTCTTTCATAAGCTTATCTATACTACTATATAAGCTAAAAGGTGAAACCAGGCGACTTGTATTGTATATAAGTAGTAAAATATTAGCTCTGCATTATAACACAATATAATTATACATATCACATTTCGTGTATAGAACTATTGAACACGACAGACTACAATATGGTTTAATTCGGCGTCACAATAGTCGTTATCAATTCAATTGACTGATGTGATTTGCATGGCATAGAGGACATAATAGGTTATTAATTAAGATTTGGGACGGCGCCACGCTACCGTTAATGTAGGCTTTCCGGCAGTAACTTGTAGGTATCTACGTATATGTTAACAAAATATAGAGTTCCAGTTTGCACCGCGGGTGTTGCACACCCCCACAGAGAGCGTATAATATTATGATGATGAATGATCTATATTTACCATATTCTCGACTAGGAAATTATTAGTATTTGAAATAAAAAAAATTAAATAATAGATACTAAACCTCACCTAAACCTATAAAAGCATTAAATTGGTAATATTATATAACAGTTAATAAGCGTGGAAACCGTTTCACGCGTGAGTAAATAAATATATAAGCTCAATTGCGCCAGTAGTTATTGCTAAATACCACATTTTTCAAAGTCATTAATTCGCCCACTAAGCTGTTATTCAATACTACACTTCCACGATTGGTTTTAACGCAAATCTAAACCTTATAAGTACAGGTTAAGATTCAATTTTCACTCAGTAGTCAAGTAGAATGTACTAACCCACGCTAAGCGCAATTGACAAAGACCTTGAGTGATTTTCTAATAAAGGCTCAGCTTTGAATGGTTTTGCATTCACGTGTAGGCGTGACCTGTTTATCGTGACCTTAGGTCGGGTCAAACAACAATTATGATTTTGTATTACTTAACAGTGATTAATGAACATAATATTAAAATGTTACTATTATAAGGGTAAAGCACGTTACTTTACGTAGTTCGTTAAATGATAAACACGGACTCAAACACAGAAACAAACAGAGCAGCAAACTGTTTTTCTATACACAATAAATGAGAGGAGATTCACTGCATACAGATCTAATAACTTATTTAAGTTTCGTATAGCAAAAGATTGGCTAATTAGCTATTGAGTGTATGGAAGATAAAAATCTATGGAATCCTTGGTTCTTAACAACCACAGTACCACAGGACAGTTCTGTGGCATCATTATTATATTTACATATTGTGCAAAATTGTCACGATTTTAATTTTAATCAGCAACTATTAAGTTTTATGTCGGTTCTACTCTGTAGAAAATGCTTTCCGAACTGGTAATAAATGGTTACTATGTTATAACTATTCAAGTGCTACCAGGAGTAGTCTAGTTGAATAAATAAATGTTTGAGTTTGACTTATAACTGTAAATAGTTACTACGCAACTTAAAACTTCAAGTACTCGAAATATGTTCAATGATTTTCTTAATATGTAAAAATGATACCTCAATTTCATATGTTTATTTCAATAATATATAATCTCTTTATACACTTTCACATGTTAACATCAAACCCGCCTTCCCTTTTATTTACGTACCTCGGTGTTTAAAGAGACTCATCTCAGCGTTGATGTGGTGTCACTGTGGACCGTGAACCGCGGTTGCTAGGCAACCGCACGTAGGTAAAATTTTCTAATTTCACCCTTTGAAACAAATTGCTAACATACCAATTAAATACCGTGTTACAGCTTTTAGCAAGATGTCGGAGTATTTTATGCTTGTTTATTTTTTGTTTTGCTGCTCAGTAACATTAATGGATATTTTAATTGGTGGCATAAATTATACATATGTTTATGAATGATGTTTGAATTGATGAAACGATTTGATTCGAAAACGACATTGTAATCATCTAATCATAAACATGTACAACATAAATATGTTAAACATAATAAAAATGATATCTAATTATCTGATTCCATGCCTGCAGTTCATATTTCAGCAATAAACAGCAATTTAAAATTTTAAAGTGTCACAAGTCAAACAAAGACTTAAATATATTTGAAATCCTTTTGAACTCTAAATTAAACTTCAATTTTAGTTCAAAGCTGAATACGGAGATATGGCGTAATGAATTCTCATATAATGACATTTTAGTTTCTATACAGCTCGGAAACGTGTGGAAATGATAATATTTTAAGCTGGAATATGGTTTGATTAAACCAGCGAGTGTCTCGTTTACAAAGAGTTTATGGTATTACATTTGCAGGTGACTTTAATATGGCACCTGGATTATAGAATAGATTGAAGTAGGTAGGATTTGCAAAAACTAATTTTTACTTTATGCTTATTGGAAAACGCAAATTTGAGAAAAAGTTTTGAAAAATATATTTTATCTTGATTATTATTAGGAAAAAATATTCAATATATATTTTCTTATTAAGATTAAAATATAACAAATAAAAAAAAAACAAAAATGATACTAGCAGAGCGTGGTTTCGATCCACGGACCTCTGGGTTATGGGCCCAGCACGCTTCCACTGCGCCACTCTGCTCTTCAATATACTAGTCGAAATTATCGTACTAAAGCCGAACTTCACCGTATAAGTTAATATGTACTATTATTGCGTCATCTTTGCAACGACATGGAGCAATGATTAAATGATAGATTATAATAAATTAATTGTGTGCGTATTTTAATGTATTATGTATTACTGTATGTAATGTTATACTAGATTATTTTTATAAACGCTTGCCACAGACGCCGACTGAAAAAAAAACTTTCCTCTTTAGTATATTTATTATTAGGTATAGATGTACAAATTAATCGAAAGACTAATGCGGATATAAAACTATATTCAAAACTTTATACCTCATATGTATACCTCCTTTATAGCTTATTATAAAATCAATGAAAAACACTTGCTTCCATACTCGAGGTTATCCAACCAGACTCATAAATATTACGGCGAAATTAAAATGACCGCCTGATTTCCGTTAAAAAAACATGAACCAAAATGTAATGGAGGGAAGATTTATTCCCATATCCCGGTTAACACAAGAGAATGTGAATATATTGTCCAAGCTTTAATTATAAGTAATGTGAGGATTATCTCATACCTATCTGAAATTTTGTCGAAGGATAAAACTCTTGGTTCTTTCTCGTTGTTTATTTACGTGTATCAAGTTTTTATATAATATATAATTGTGTCTGTGTGTGAAATCTCAAATAGGTAGGGGACTAATTTAATCAAAATGGTTTTCAAAAAGTCTACCCTAAAACAAGTAATTATTCAATTTTTTTAATTTTATGTTAAGCGAAATTGTCACATGTAATAATGACCAATATATCTTGACCTCTTCAGACTTACCACTAATAACCTATCATTGAGAGGGAAATGGTTCATGCTCGACTAGATAAATCATGTCCAATTTAACTTGATCCCTACGGAACCCTATTTGCAACAGACATGAAGAACAAATTGAGGTCTTTGTAAAATGGTTCATGAAATCAGTGGTTTGGAAGAGCATGATAAGTAAACTGTGTTATGGATAGCTGATGCCTTATGGAATCGAAATTAATTTAGTTCAGCTACAGGAACTTCGACTTTATTTTATGTGAATTAAAAACTACAATTGTCTGCGTTTTTTCAATACTGTCGTGAAATGCGAAAGGATTCATGTCTTCTGTTACTTGTTAGCTTTAATGGGATTGTAAATGTACATACGGTTAAACTGCATTGTTATCTGCAATTGCATTTTCATAATAAGGTTTTTATTTGGATTGGTCTTTTCTAAAAAGCAGAATATTCTCGTATTAAAATACTAACGAACATTTTCTGGGTTCACATGTCCGATAATATTATATGTAATTGTCATGTTCTCGAATTGTCCTCATCCTGAATAGTGTAGAAAATAGTTGAATTTTAAAACATTGTTCACTTAAATGTTATAAGTAAGTTGTTTATTTTAGAATTTCACCTCAAGGAATAAGTATGCTATTATAAACGCCTATTTATACTAAAATATAGTATAGGATTATTATCTGTATAATATTATTATTATACAGATAATAATCCTATACGTATGATAAATGAATAAAGCGCATTCCGGTTCTTTGTGTACGAATGATTAAACCGATTAAGAGGGGATTTTTTCGTATTTAATTTTAATACATTTTTGATACCCTGTGAGCCTTTCCGGTTATGGGGGTGATATTTAATTATAGAGCAGAGCGGATACGCCACGATAAACCATATTGTTTTGTTGCCAAAATAAGTCAACAATTTTCACTAAAGAAAAGGGACAATGGGAGATTATATGTAGGTCAAGTACCACTTTAATAACTTGAAGAATATAAAGAGAAATAAGCGTCTATTGCAATCTTTGGATGCCGTTTGATACACATTCAATTTTAGTTCAATTATCTTGGTAGGTATGAGAAAACTGCATTTCATTATCTCTCATATTTATTCAATCTACTATAAATATAATTCTACAATGTGAAAAATTCTCTATGGACGAGAATTTATTACCATCACTTTTCATCTTTTTCCCTCTTATTTTAACATCCATGGAAGAATTTCAAGCCTACCTCACGTATAAAAAGAAAATCACACCATTGTCTCTCGCAACTTTTTCCTTCTCGCTCCTCTCATGTCCTCTCACACGTGTAAAATCCCTCAAAGCCCAACATCCCTCGTGTCTGTCCGCTAATAGGACGGGAGCATTTACATAACCCTCAATTACAGCTGGATTTAAAGTGTCCGTCAAAATGGAGTAAAACCGAGGACGTAACGAGTCGAGTTAAAACTTTCCCGAGGTAGTGGATTGCAAGCGCATGTATATTTCGACCGAATTTAAATGAACGGACGGTTTATATATCGAATACATTACATAGATATATAGTGATAGTTAGTCATTCAATAGATTTGTTATGAAATACATTATACAAATAATTTGTCCTTCATCTTCCAAGAGGTACTAAGAATGCTAGAATTATACTATATAAAGCTACACACCCACTGACTGACTGACATCGCTTTTCTCGGAAACCGGCCGGAAAGTGGAGA